>NW_022107431.1:51519432-51520559 GCF_000313985.2 Echinops telfairi | reverse complement strand
ATAGATATTTTAAAGAAGAGAGGTCTATGGCAGACACAACTGAATAGTTGCAAAACCTTGCCTAAACCTTGATTTAGTGGTGCATAAAGACCTCACATGTTTTTTAAAAATTGGTAATCTTTGATCCTACATGCAAAGGTTATACCTCTGTAGGTATACAGCATTTTTATAAATTGCTTTCCAGGAGTGGGAATAAAAGAACAAGCTACAGAAATGTTACAATTATGATAGATCTCGGGCTTTAATAATCAACAGAGATTAGTGACCCAACAGGTTTTATGTTGAGTGACTTTAAGATTTGAAGCCATAGACTTCCATTTCCATGACTAAATGCCTGATGATGCTAAAACGTGTGCGAAGAAATTTAGGAAGTTGAAGACATCAATTTATAAAATTGTCAGAATAAGGGAAGAAGTGTCCTGCACACTGATGAGATTCAAGGATTTTTGATATTAGGCCACACAATTTATGGTGGAGTACAATTTAGAGGACCAGAATTGGTGAGTTATATCAATGCAAAGGAAATTTAAAGCTTAAGAGTTGCTGAACAAGCATAAATTTTTCCAGAATCCCAAGGGGTCACGTGCACTCTTAATGTTAGTAAAATGAAAAGTGAAAAAAGTCCTGCCGTGAGAGTCCTTGGGTGATACACATAGCTAATGTGCTCAGCTACTAACATAAGGTTGGAAGATTTGAGGGTTGGAAGAATTCAAGCCCATTCATGGTATCTCAAAAGAAATTTCTGACAATTTATTTTCCTTAATAAAAGCAACTATTGAAAACCTTATGGATCACGTTTATGCTCTGGTACACAATTCCACAAGTTGGAATAAACTCCCCAGCAGCTGATGGTGGTAGGTGTGGTGGCAGTACTTTCAAAGAGGCTTCAGGTTAGAGGTCTAGGACAACCATTTGTGGTCCAGAACTGATATTGTAGGGTGGGGGATATATACCATAGATGAAGCTTTTATTGTGGACATGAATGGGGAAAAGTGCTCTGTTTTATATGAGGATATTCTTAGACTCAACCTAGCATCCATATGTTGATTATGTTTTCTAATACACATCACATTCATGTGAGTTGGTCATCAACAGCATTTCTCTGGCAACTTAACACCGATCCCAAG
>NW_022107431.1:51513058-51517845 GCF_000313985.2 Echinops telfairi | reverse complement strand
TGATTGTTTTGCATCTTTTGATACCTGATACCAGATCCCGTGGACACCTTATGAGCACACAAGTGGGTGTGCTTCTTCCATGTGGTCTCATTTGCTTCCTTATTGGATGGCTGCTTGTTTAATTTCAAGCCTTTAAGACCCCATACATTATATCCTTTGATAGCCGGATACCATCTGCTTACATCGCCACATTTGCTTATGCACCCATTTGGTCTTTAGCAATCATGTTGGGAAGGTGAGTATCAAAGACTGCCAAGATATTAGAACAAAGTGTTCTTATGTTGAGGGAGATCTTGAGTAGAGGTCCAAAGTCTGCCGGCTATCTTAATACTTAACATATAAATATATATATATTGGCCTCTATCTCTTTCATTATAGATTGGTATATTCCATATATATATGCCTACAGCTAAACCTCTAAAAATAGCTTTTACCTCTTATTCCTTTCCACTATTTCCTTTCACCTTCCTCCTATCCCACTATCATGCTCATCATCCATTCAGTTCTCAGTAATTCCTCTTGGATACATTGCACTTGATTAAATCCCACCAGACATTCTACACCCTCCTCACCATCAGTTTTAGATCTCTTGTTCTCTTATGCCTGAGTTTGTTGGCTCCCCACTCCCCCTCCCTACGCCCTCCTCTCCTATGTCCCCTGGAACCTCCGGTCCAATTGTTTTTTCTGCAGACTTGTTCATCCTGCCTATCTTATGTAGATAGACACAGGGCACAGGAAAAACAAACAAACGTAAAAAAGAAAATAAGAAAAAAAATAGATAGTTCCAGGTCTGTCTGCTGGCCCTTATATATGATTTCCGATCGAGTCTGGTGAGGTGCAAAGCCTGCAACTGAAGTTAGAAGTCTATTTTCAGGACTCCTCAGGGACTTGTTTACTTTGTTTCCCTTGTTGCCCTGTTGCACTCCCTTTGCATTTCACCCTGCTGTACATGGGGCAGACCAGGCACACTTTCCACACAATGTCTCCAGTGCTGTCCCCAGTAGCACTATGGGTCAGTGAAGGAATGTTCTGTTGTGCTGGGGCCAGCCCTATGATCCTCTCTGTGCACTGGCTGCTCTGAGCCAGGATGTCATCTCCCTGCCTTGGTGGGCCATGATGAGGTGTTCGCTCCACTTCCTCTATCTCTCCCTCCTACCTCCCTCTGAGTTCACTCTCTTGTGGCCTGTGGTCTGGACAGACCTGCCCCTCTCCCCAGGAAATATGTAAAGTCTTACATTCTTAATATTTGTTTCACTCTACTATCATGTCTTTAGTTTCTGATAAAATGATCAGATACAGACACTTTGCTAGATTAAACTGAGGGTAGCCACACAAACTGGAAGGTAGCAACAATCACTAAGCTGGTCAATATTGCAAAGACAAGTAAATTGCCAGATAATACATATTGAAATTCTTTTTTTTCATCAATTTTTATTATCATTCATAAATTTCATACAAAAAAGGAGGTAGCAAAGACATGAGGGTCATCTGAGGGAGACTCTCCGACTTTGGACAGGCCAGTCTGTTCACATCGGCTCTCCCATCAGGCGCAGCAGCTGCACTTGTCCGATGTCCCTTTGCAGATGCATCCCTGGGCACACTTGGCACAGCCCACAGGGCAGCAGGAGCAGCAGCTCTTTTTGCAGGACTTGCATCTGCAGTCTTTGCACTTGCAGGAGTCAGAGCAGCCCCAGGAGCCACCAGCTGTGCCGGAGCAGTTGGGGTCCATTTGGAGTGAGACGAGACTGGCGGTCCCACAGCAAGTGTGAAAGCAAATGCTAGCAGATGGAAGGCTTCCATATTGAAATTCTTAAAGTCAGGATTCCCCTCTGTCTTAGCCACAGATACTCACAGTCATACTACATTCTTTATCTGCAGAAAACTACCAAAAAGTAAATGACTAATTGACAGGTTCAGGAGGTTGAATATGACCAAAAACCAACAGTGTTGAAAGAAGAAGTTCAAACTGCACTTGAGGCACTAGCCAAAGGTAAGGCTTTGGGAATTGATGAAATACTAATTGAAATGTTTCAACAAGCTAATGAACCACTGGAAGCACTCAAAGGAAGCCCCCTTGTATTCAGCATATAATATTGTTGAGCACACTTCACCATCCTCCAAATTAAAATCAAACTCACTGCCATCAAGTCACTGCCAGATCATGGCGCCCCCGTCATTTAGGACAGGGAAGAACTGCCCCTGTGAGCTTCTCAGACTGCCCCGTCTTTCAAGCATGAAGCAGCAGTGGTGCTAAAAATTTAGAAGACAGTTACTTGGCCAACTGCCTAGAAGAAATCCATATTTGTGTCCATTCCAAAGAAAGGTGACCCAACAGAATGCTCCAACTATGGAGCCATGTCATTGAAAGCACACACAAGTAAACTGTGCTTAAGATCATCCAACACAAGTTGCCACAGTGCAGTGGCAGAGAACGGCCAGAAGTTCAGGCTGACTCAGAAGAAGGGGTGGGAAATGTAATATCATTGCTCCTGTCAGACGGATCTTGGCCCAACCCAGAGAATACCAGAAAGATGCTTGTGCTTCATTGACTATGCAAAGGCATTTGACTATGTGTACCATAACACACTGTATGTAACCTTGAAAACAATTTTAATTTCATAACACTTCATTGTGCTCATGAGGAACTTGTATATGGATCAGGAGAGTATGTGGGAACAGAACAAGGAGATACTGCATGGTTTAAATTCAGGACAGTTGTACATCAGGGTTATATCCTCTCACCGTACTCATTCCATCTCTATTATGAGCAAATCACCAGAGAAGCAGGATTTTATGATGAAACACTTGGCATCAGGATTGTAGGAAAGCTTAGTAGCTGCCTGCAGTGTGAAGATGACACAACTTTGTTCACTGACAGTGAGGAGGAATTGTAGCCTTTGCTGATGAAGAACAAGGGTTGTAGCCTTTAGTATTTATTACAACTCAATGTAAGGAAGACCCAGATCCTCACAACTGGACCAAGAGGTAAATTATAAATGGAGAAATGTTTGACATTGCCAAGGATTTTGTCTTGCTTGGATCCACAATGAATGCTCATGGAAGCAACAATCACGAGATCAAAAAAAAAAAAGTATTGAATTAAGTAAATCTGCTGCACAAGACCTCTTTACAGTATTGAATACCAAGAGTGTTAATTTGAGGTCTAAGGTGCATCTAACCCAAGTAAAGGTATTCTCCATTGCAGCATATGCATATGGAATTAGACAATGAATAAGGAAAACTAAAGAAGAATGGGTGCATTTGGATGGTGGTGCTGGAGAAGAATATTGAAAGTACCGTGGAATGCTGAAATGACACAAATGGATCTGTATTGGAAGAAGTAAAGCAAACATGCACCTTAGAGGTAAGAACGGGAAGAATTTGTCTTACATATATAATGACATGCTGTCAGGAGAGACCAGTCCCCAAGGAAGGACACCATGTTTACTAAAGTAGAACGAAAGCCAACAAGAGGAAGGCTTACAACAACATTGATTGACACAGTGGCTGCATCCATGACTCAAACATATGAACAATCAAACAATTGTGAGCATGGTGCAGGACCTGGCGGTGTTTTGTTCTATTCTGTTGTGCACAGGGCCAATCTGGGTTGCAGCCAACTTGATGGCACTTCATAACAACAAAAACAATTGGCAGTTTGACTGAATTTATGAATAAGAATTTTCTAGAAGGAGTTGCTATTATATACAGTGTAGGCTCCTCAACCATATGTTACTCTGATTACCTAGGAATAAAGGAAGAGGTAAAACATTAGCACTTAAAAATTAATCCTGCTCACTCCATTTTATAAATGGAAATATATCATCTTTCATATTTTGGCAAAAGATTATGACAAAATCAAAGAAATACTTCTAGAGTTATGAAATGTAGTTGTTGTTGTTGGGTGCCATCAAGTCAGCTCCAACCCATAGCGTCCCTGTGCACAACACAACAAAACACTGCCTGGTCCTGTATCATCCTCACAAGCGTTCCTATGCCTGAGCCCATTGATGCAGCCGCTGTGTCCATCCATCTCATTGAGGGGCTTCCTGTTTTTCACCGCCCCACCACTTGTCTATCAGATTGACGTGCTGCGGTAGCGTATGTGTTCCTGTGATGCTGGAAGCTATGTCACTGGAATTTCAAATGCCAATAGAGTCATCCAAAATGAACAGGTTTCAGGGGAGCTTTCAGGTAAGAACAGACAATGAAGAAAGAGTGGCTCCCCACTTCGGAGGAAGAAACTGGTGAAAACTATATAATAGCTTGAAAGCATTGTCAAATACTGATTTATGAGATGGAAGATAATATATTGCCATCATCTTATAAAATAAGTAACTATATTAATTATTTTTGTTATTCAATACTTTTATGAACTTTATTTTGTTGTTCAATATAGCAATTTGTGACTCAGAAAATATATGTCCCATTGCATACTGCATGCAAGAAAATTCCCCTAACTTTATCTTAACCTATTGGTTGACATTCTGGGAGCTCTTCTGGCTAAGTAGTTACACATCGGGGTGTGATATGCACCTCGGCCATTTCAACCCCTCCATGTGGCCTTTATGAGAAGGACCAGATTTTCTGCTCCTGTGGACAGTGACAGTCCAGAAATTCAAAGTGGCAGCTCTCCCCTCCCTGGACTGTCACCATGGAGTCAGCATCGAACAGATGTCATTATTTAATGACTTTATATCAATAAAGCATATAAGCTTGCACTTCTTAAAATCATGCAGCTAATTGACATTTTAACAATTTTAATTGCATTATCAATACTCCCTCAA
>NW_022107431.1:51508754-51511332 GCF_000313985.2 Echinops telfairi | reverse complement strand
CTGGTTCCTAACCCAGTGTGGTGATGAAGGTCTTCTGTGCGTTTGACTCGGCCAGGATTCTCAGTGGTTTGGCTGTTTCAGCTGAGAAGCTCCCTCAAAGGGCATGACCTTCTTTCGATATAAGTTGAAGCGATAGAGCAACATGCTGGAGTTTTGATGGGTCTGGGTCCTGCCTCTGGCTCATCATTTAACCCTTGATTCTTAGGGCCTGAGTTAGAGGTTGGTTATATTGCTTGATTATCCCGAGCGTTGTCAGCAGCCTGCTATCTTACTTTCCCAGCTTCGATTCCTTCAGCTGTGCATCCAGAGGTCTGCTGTCTGACCTGCTGATCTTGTGTTTATGAGCCCACACAGCTGTCTAAACCAGCAGATAGCTGGTATCAGATCCACTGCCTTTGAATGTACCTATCTCTACAACTGTGCGAGCCATTTCCTTGATATAAAGCTCTCTCTAAATATACAGATGTAAGCTTTGGGTTTTGCTTTTCTATAGATCACTGTGGAAATTATCCAGGTTAAGCTCTTATTAAATCACATTAAGAACACTAAAATATTGTACTAAGTATTTTGGTCTTTCTAGTTAAGAGCAATTTGTCCCATAGCCCATGATTCTCTTGTGTAGAGTTCTCAAAACCTTTTGAATCATCCCACTCTGTTTTTAAAAATGTTATTTGTAGATTGACTGCATATGTAAATAAATTTATTTAATATATTTTATTTTTAATGCTCTTTCATTTTACCAATGCATTAGGTACATTTAAATATACAAAATGGATTTTTTAAAGGTGAAACTAAAATAACTAATAATAAAGGTACTAATATTTTCTCGCTAAACCCCAGAGAATCATATTACTTCTAGTGTGGAAGCGTGTGGATTAGGTGGTGTTTAACGGTCTGTAAACTCCTCTAATTTATTGAATTCAAGTACTCCTTAATCTCAGAGGTTAAGAGAGGAATAAATCTCCTTTCCAAATATCTGTGACCGTTTAAAGGATTACATCCTTTACTTCTTCCATTAGCAAATGTAATTTTGCAAAATCTGTAACCAAGCTTCTTAGCTATAATCTCCTGACAATCCTGCTGATTACAAAAGAAAACCCTGTTTCTTTAACATATACTGCATGTTTATGTCATTTTCTAATTCTCTTAATAATAACTACCATAACGTGGTGTAATGGTCACTTGTTCAACTGCTAAATACAAGGTCAGCAGTTCGAAACTACCAGCTGCCTGCCGAAGTACGACTGAGCTTTCGACTCCCATAAAGAGTTACTGTGTCAGAAATTTACAGAGGTCGTTAATTCTACCCTGTCCTATAAAGTTGCTTTGAGTTTACAAAAAAGTAGTGAGCTTTTTGTTTTGTTTTTACTAGAGATAAAGCATATTCATTAATGATTTCAATCATTTTGACAATACTAATAGGAAAAAGCAAATACTTCCATCAACTCAATTCTGATTAATAGCAACCCTATAGGACAAGGCAGAACTTCTCCCTGTGAAAGTGTGAGAGTGTAACTCTTTAAAGAAGCGGTCAGCCTTGTCTCTGTTAGCAGCCCAATGTATTACCAATATGCCACTAAGTGCTCATATCACAAATTTTGAAATGTTTAACTTGATAGTCATAAAGTTGTATTTCCCCAAAGGTAATGTAGCTGAACTTAAATATAAGCTTAGGAACTTACACGAGCATGCTGTTACCACACTGAACTTCTTCTGACTTTTCAGTACCAACGCAAATGTAAAGCATTTTCTCATTCTTCAGGTTCACACTCGACTTCTATGTAGGAAGTGCAAATTATCTCGTCATTTTTGATAGTTTGTTGACACATCAATGTACTCATCCTTTTCTGAATACTTCATGCATATGTTTTCTCGCTTACCTTATTGAAAACTAGCAGAGAGTTAGGAGCTTTTTAATTTCTTTTCCAAACTCATCTATCTGTCATGTGTAAAATATTTTAATGATATAGTAAATTATTATTGGATTGTAATAAATTATCCATTTTATTCAAATAAGAAATGAGCAATATTCTAATTATGATCATTCTGTGTCCTAGTTCTTATTGTGAAGTGAACCAGGTGTTATCAATTTTAGAAACCATCTCTCATGCATTTAAAAGTAGTGATAGTGGCATAAATATTTTTGGAAGAAATTTGAAATCGGGAAATTTCCTCTATCTCAAAACAAATAAAAAGATACTTTAATACTGTGATACAGCAAGAGCAATTCACTGAAAAAAAATAACAAAGATATTTATTGAATAAGATTACAACTACAGTTGGAAATAATGTGTAAAATTAAAAACTGCTCCAAGGACTGAAAATGAGAAAGACGTTTATATCAGAGGAATTTAGTAGCTATTAGTAAAGCATCAGTAACTCGACATCATTCATCAGTGAATCATCTAGAGACACCCTGGAGGTATGTTGAATGCATTTTGTTAGGTAATTTTGCTAATCTTTCTTGGATAAGGACAGCTGGTGGGAAACATTCTTTCTGAGAGGAGCTTCAGTTCAGCCTCCCCTCTACCTTATCGTCTCTGAGTCAGTGTAAATGAACCAATTCGAGTTCAGCTAA
>NW_022107431.1:51506907-51507781 GCF_000313985.2 Echinops telfairi | reverse complement strand
GAACATCAGATATGAGGCTGCACTTAAAAGCAAGGATGGAGAGAGTCAATTTTCACATCCATATTGGGATGGGTAAGATAGAGCTAACATTCCATTAAGTTGTTGGTCCTAGTGACTGATTAGGCAAGCCTAGCAAATGCAGATTATATCTAAGCATTAGATCGAATTTTTAAGGGAATATATATAAAGCTTATTATGTCTCATTCTGAAAAAAATTACTAAGAATGGGGTCCACAACAACAAAGCAAAGCATATATGAGTAGGCTTCAAAAAGTTTGTGGGAAAATGAGATTAAAAGTTAATAAATAATTTCCATGAACTGTTTGAAATCTCCTCATAAGAATAGCTACAATTTATAACACACAAATTAAAATTTTAGCAGGTTACATGGAGTCTTGCTTCACAATCTTGGATCATCCGTGTACTTCAGTGCTGTCTGCTACTGGCCATTAGTGTTTTTAAAGATGTTTTCTTATTTTTCTGTCTGATTAAGGTTTCAAAATTTATATCTAAGGAACAGTTAAAAAATAATTTGATATCTAGAGTCTGAAATTTATGTTTCTCAAAATCTGTACAAATATCTTTTCATTTTTATTATTTTATTGTTATTTTAAATCAGATTATTGGGGACTCTTACAGATATTATTACAATCCATAAATCAATTATATTAAGAAAATGTGTACATATGTTGCCATCATCACTTTCAAAGCATTGTCTTTCTACTTGAGCCCTTACGCTCAGCTCCTTTTACCCTCCCTCCCCAACCCTTCCAACCTCATGAACCCTGATAAATTATATACTATTCTTTTTCATCTCTTACACCATCCACTGTATCCCTTCCCCCATGTTTCTGACATTCGTTCCCCTTGGGGG
>NW_022107431.1:51504975-51506126 GCF_000313985.2 Echinops telfairi | reverse complement strand
TGTCTGCTCCCTTAATAATTTAACATATAAATATGTGTACATAGATCAATACTCCTATCCTTATATATAAAACACTGTGCAATTAGCAATGAGAAAACATGAAATACATTAACACTTTGGCATAGCAGAATGGGAAAATGCTGTGGTGGAGTGAAATTTCTCAGTATGGCTTTTCTACCCAAGTCTCTGTAACTCCTACCATGATTGGGTAGGACTATTAAAGGAGAGTGTAAGTAAAACTAATAGAGGGCATTGATCACTTTTTGTTACCAGCCCCTGGCTCTAAGCATGGGCCTTCCTTGTAGCCACAGAGAGGACCTGGACAGAGCACCTTCCAGATCTCTGTCTGAAGTGTCAGAGGATGCTGAGACCACATGCATCGCAGACCGTGGCATGGAAAAAGCACCAAGAATATGGGGTTCCTTCTCCTTATCTGTCCTGAGACTAGGAAACTCTTGTGTCAAGTGACAGGTGGATTGGTTTCCTGCCCCATGGAGATAGAAAAAGCCAAGGCTGAGAGACTATGAACCAGAGAAAGAGTTGGCTGAAGGCCGAGGAGACTAATGACTGTACCCAACTCTTTGCTGATCCTGACTTGTGGTAACCTATTAACTTCCCTAAAACAAGCTTCTTTAATTGTGAGCATTCTCTTGGAGTTTTTTTATGGCCATTGAAACAAATTATTGAACCCAGCATAGTTGTAGACTGACATAGGAGGGATGGTCGGTATCAGAATAGGTAACAAAAGATGGACTGTAGAGGCATGTTTGACTTTTTTATCTTGGCGATTGGGAAGTTTCCACAAGTCTGATATGTCCACCACCATTGCTATTTACAAGTTAGTGTATTAAAAATATTTTAGTTGTATTATTCCTAATTTCTTTGACTATCATTTCTAGTAATCATTTTTCTCATAGTCATTTTTTAATTTAATATCACAAATGATTGTGATAGCAAATTTAACATTATGAACATTTACTTTAATATTTTGTACATTATATTTTAAGTTCTAAGAACTTAAAATCTTAGCGTGGTTAGAAGTGGATCCACTTCTCACTTATCTACATAATTAAGCCTCTAAGACCAGGTCATTAATTCAAAATAGGTGATATGGAAACATGTAAGATGACTGCATCAAATCACAAATTGGA
>NW_022107431.1:51501073-51503218 GCF_000313985.2 Echinops telfairi | reverse complement strand
CCCTAAACCATGTGCTCATGGGGGTAAATCCCAGGCTCATTAAGCAAAGATGTTAAAATATTTGCTTCAGACACGCTTTTTATATATAATTTTATTGGCATATAATTCACATATCACAAAATTCAATGGTTCAGTCATATTAAGAAGAGTTAGGTAATCATCACCACAAACGATTGTACAACATTTTCTTCTTTCTCATGGTCATTGTTAGCTTCCAATTTTCCTATGACCTCTCCTACCATGCCCTGAGGTAAATATTAATCCCATTACTGTCTCCATAGATTTACTCCATGGATTTCATATACAAAGAAACATACAAAGCAAACACAAGAAAGACAGAGCCCAACAAAACAATGACAAAATAAAACAGTGAAAATGTCAACTGAAAAGATACCAGAGGCTATTTGGGTCAAAAGGGGAAATTAAAGGATGAAGTGTTAATTTTGACATACACCCTCCATACTTGACTTGACAATGCTCTCAGTCTGACAGCAGTGCTGTGCACATCCCTGGACCATGGTCTGAAGGGATTCACCAGAGGCTTAATCCACGCGTGGACCTTGCAAACTAGGTGGTTAGAATTTAAGTTCTGATTCCATTCCCACCTGCAGATTTGGACTTTATTATTTACAATACTTAGATCACAAGGCCGATGTGACTTTTCCATGTAGACTTAGCTGATGCCTCACTTTAAGACAAACATTGAAAACCCCAAATGCTAGACTTTCTGATAGCCAGGAATCATCAGCTTTTTCACTGCACTTTGACATGGCACCCATTTCTTCAGGAGGGTTCATATAAAGAAGGACCATATCAAAGATCTAATTGTTCTTAGATTAGGGCTACGATTAGAAATGGGTTTCTATATTTGACTTTGTTCTTAAACTTACAGTAATATCTTTTTTAATTGGGAACTTTTTTTCAAATAATTAGAATTACCTCCAAAGGTACTATCAATAGGCTTGGATTCACTTTTTTGGTCATGGTCAGTTTAATTGTAAAACCATTAGCTTATCCACATTTTATACTGTTAATATGTGGCTATAATACAGTGGGCCGGAAGTGCTTTTAAGTATTCACCAACTTAATAAGGGTCCTTGCACAACTTGGGCCAATATGTCATGATACAATTCTGTGTGACACCAAGGGAAAAAATCTGCCAGAGCCAGCAGGGGATTCTTGGTTGTCCACCTGGAGCTGATAGGAAAACATTTAAACAGCAGGTGTGGGGGGTGGGGTGGGGGGGGAAGAAATTGAAAGAAACTCCTGCCAGAGGGACAGAGGGAGCAGTGGCAGGGTTCTGGCATTGTTGACTTTCACCAGTGAGTTTAGCAATAATATCCTTCAAGAAGATAACTTTACTTTCATCGTGTCTTTCAGAAGCGTCAATCACTCATTAAAATAGACATTCCATGAACTGCCAGAATAGCAAACAGATCTATCTTGAAAGTACAGCCACAATGTTGATAGAAATAAGGATCGCTTTGAGGCTTAGTTTTGTGTATTTTGGACTTGTTCTCAGGAGGGACCAGGCCCAGGAGGAGGACAGCAAGAGAATCAAGAACAACCATGAAAAAGGAAATCCTCTGTATTGGTGCACTTGCATCGGCACAGTTGCCCTAACAGGAGGCTTACAAGGTCATGATGGAGGGGAAGGCATAGCAGAGCTGGTTCTGTCACATGTAGGATATTTTGTGTCAGACCCACTTTGATTGCACCCAACAACAACAATACCGAAAATCAGAAGGACTTTTCTATGGAAGGTTAGGAAAACAGAAAGCATTCATTAGACATCAGTAACTATAAGTCATACAGCAACTAGTTTGTGTTCAGTGTGAGAGATACCCTTGACTACATTGTAGGAAAATGATTTTACTTCACTTTCAATGATAGGAGCACAGTGGAGTTTTACCCCACCTCATTCCCATCTTTCTTGATTCATCCATTATTTCATTAGGCTTCAAAGCTGCCTGTGTAACACAGGATGGAGTTTAGCCTGCAGCCTATGCCAAGCCATTCAGATTTTAAATTACTCTGATGATGGACAAGTGAAGGTATATTTGAAAAATTATGCCATCCCACATTGCCATACTTTAACTTTCCAGAAGATAAAAACTTTACTCAGATGTATATTTCAATAGTTCA
>NW_022107431.1:51498580-51499910 GCF_000313985.2 Echinops telfairi | reverse complement strand
TCTATTTATTGTCCCGTTTGACATGGATATGAGGCTAATCAAAACACCATCGCTTGAGTCAGGTGCATCTTCATCCTAAAAGTGTCGTTATTTTTTCTGATATTGTGAAGATATCGATTTCGATATTTTCAGCTAGTGCAGCATGGCCTTTTACTTGTTGACTACTTTTATGGGTGTTGATTACGGATCCAGGGCAAACTTATATTCTTGATAACTTTTTTTTTTCTACGTATTATGATGTTGCTTATTAGTTCAGTCGTAATATTTGCTTTATTTTATGTTGAGGTATAATCTGTACTGAACACTGTAGTCTTTAACCTTTATCAGTAAATGCTTCACTTTCACCAAGTTAGGTTGTATGTCTGACCTGCATAAAACCAATTGATAATGAATTTTCCTCTAATCTGGATGCTGCATTCCTTTCTATACTCTAGTTTTTGATTATTTGCTAAACCTACGGATTGAATAAATATGGTGAAAAGGTATAACCCTGACTCCTACCATTTCTGATTTTAAACCACCACCCAGTATTTCTGGGTTTCATCAGAATAACTGCCTCATAATCAATGTGTGTTCTTCATGAACACAAATAAGTGCTTTGAACTTTGCATTCTTCATAATGTTATTCCTTCATTTGGTATGATTCACACAACTGAACACCTTTTCATAGTCAATGAGAAGCATAAACATAATAAAACACAGACAGACATATCTGGCACTATCTACTTCAGCTAAGATTCTCCTGACATCAGCCATAGTCGTCACTACTACATTTCCTCTTCAAAATCTGGTGAGGTTTTCTCTCAGGCCCCAGCTAATGTACCTTGGCAACCCTATTTAATTATCTCCAGCAAAATCCTCATTGTATGTGATAATAAGGGTATTGTTTAATATTCTCCAAATTATTTGTATCATCTTTCTTTATAATGGACACACATTTGGATCTCTTCCGTTCAATTGGCAAAGTAGCTCTCTTTCAAATTTCTTGGCATGAACCTGGGAAAGCGTCCACTGTCACATGCTTTAATGAAACTTCATCATTGGTAATTCACCAATTCCTAGAGCTTTATTTTTTATCAATGTCTACAATGAAACTTGGACTTCTTCCTTTAGTCCTATTTGTACTTAACCATGTGCTATCTTCTGAAACAGTTGAACATTGCTCTTTATGCCTTCCTTGCACTTTTTAGATGTTTCTCTTACGAATATTTTGCCTATAGCATCTTTCAGTACTGTGTCCCAAAGCTTCATTTTGTTGTTGTTGTTTGTTTTATTAGTTATTTTAGCTTGAGAATACATTTTAGTTTTCTATGTCTGGGTCTTTATACAT
>NW_022107431.1:51485522-51498250 GCF_000313985.2 Echinops telfairi | reverse complement strand
GTGAGTGAGTGAATATCTTTTTTATGACTTTTTGGTTTCTTGAGCTTCGTATCCTTATGTCATCCTGCAACTCATCTGGTGTTCAAGCATTAGGGCTCAGTGCGTTAAAACTACTCTGGACATAGTCTTTCAGTCTGGGTGGGATATACTTAAAGTTGTCCTTTTAATGTAATGGACTTGTTTTTAATTTCTTGAGCTTCAACTTGGCCTTGCATATGAGCAACAGTGGTATGCCTCTGCCCTTTCTTTTTTCAGTGATGATATTGAGATTTTCTGTCATCTCTTTCCATAGATGTAGTCATTTTATTTTTATGTATTACATCTATATAAGTCTACAGGTGTATAGATTTTTTTTTAGTGTTTGGGGGAAATATATTTGCAATGAATAATCTATTTGTCTGGCAAAATTCTATCCTGTGATTCTTGATTATGAAGGTTATATTTTCCAGTTACCAATCCTTCTTTGCTTCCAACTTTCCCATTTCAATCACCAGCAATTTATCAGTGCATCTTGATTGTACATTTGATCAATTCCAGACTGCAGAAATTAATTAAAAATCTTGAATTTTCTTTTCTTTGGCATGATGGATTCTGTGTAAATTTCAGTAATAGTAGTATTACTATTTACTCAAATTACAGTAATAGCAGTATTATCTGATCTTCATTGAAGGTGTATGGATATTACTCTGTCACTGGTAGCTATGTACTTCAGGACAGACCTAGGCATGTTCTTTATGACAATGAATGTAGTGTCATTACTGTTCACTTTGTCATTCCCAGAATTTTATATCACCTAATTTTCTTACTCTAAACAGCTAATACCAGTCTGTTTTATCTAACTCATGTATTAGATATCTATCTTTAAACATATTATTGCATACTATGACTTTTAATTTTTCCTAGTTTCATACCTTATATATTCCATGTTGTGATTAACAATGAATATTTGCAACTTTTTTCACATATTTTGGGTTATGAAAAATCATCAAATGCAGTTCTCAAAAGTTATACTACCCAATTTCATTAAGGTTAACAATTTTGAGGAGCAGGTATTTATCAGATAATATTCCATTATTATTCACAAGGTGTGCACTGACTTTTTTTTCAGAAGTACATCACAAAATCCTTCATTCTGGTTGATCAGTCTGCAACCTTTGCTAAAGCCATGGGTCACCCCACTGTCATTTGAAATACCAGTGGCATAACTTAAAGCATCATAGCAGCCCTCAGTCCACCATTGTATGACAAACTGACAAGAAGTGGCGTGAATATAGGTGACTCAGTACATATTTACTTCATTTTCTATGATGAATGCCCATGGATTTCAAATCCAGACCAACATGGGTTGAAATCATTTTCTGCTCTAACTGTATAGTTGTAGGGTTTAGTCAACTTCTGTTTGAATCCCGTGAATTCTCCCCAGTGGCATTCAAAGTGGTAGAACTACTGCCGCAGTCACCCAACAGTACAACGAAGGCTCTCAAATGCAGTTAATATTAACATTAACATTAGTGAGAGAACAGAAAGAGAATGGAGAAGACTTCAAACATTGAAAATCTTTCTGAAACCCTGAGCTGAAAAAACAGGATTCAATATTATTAAATTCATCCTTCACTGAAAACTGAGACTCAGAGTTTTTAGATATAAAAATAATACTTCCAGAAATATAAATGAATCCTTACAGTCAAAGAAAGTTGCACTCAAGATATGAGAAGGGGTGAAGTTTTAAAATTCTTCATTTTCAAATAAGCCCATTCAAGGTTGACTTCTCCATAATGAGATTAGTTTGTGAAATTATTCAATGTTCTTATTTCCCTGCCAAAGAGCCATCAGAAATTCACAGCTCAGTAATTAATAAACAAAGCTTAGTATTATTACCTAATTAAAATATATCTCATTCCGTCATTTTATTACCCACTATTAAGATGCCTCCTTTACAGAGGTTGCATAAGAAATGTGTCTCTTTTCTTTTAATTGCGCATTTCATAGGGATAGTCTTTCATATCAGAGCAATAGAAATCGCAGATGAAAAGTCATGTCATCCAGTCTAAGTTCATTCAAATAAGCTCTGAAACAATACACTGCATCGGTATCTACCTCAGCCATCCTACTTTAAGACCTGCTTCCATCATATACTACTGAATTTACACTTTAAATGAGTTTTTTAATTAAAATGCTTCCTATGAAAGCATTTTCCATAGCCTTATGATTTTCTCACTAACATATCCAGGCACTGTAGAAAGATAACTAAGAGAGGCATGCATGCACTGGTCTTGACTCTGCCTCTTTCTACTTGTACAACTCTGTGAAAACTATGTATTCTCTTTGTACATATTATCTTCTACAAAATGTGGTTACAAAACTTGCTGACCTCTGAATCTTGCATGATCTTTATAAAGATGACAGAGAATTAACTTATAAAATTTAAAATTAAAATTAAAAAACTATCTTCCAGATATTTCTATGGGTAATTGAGAGGTAGCATAATGGACTCTAGGACATGGCTCGGTTCTTCATCCTTACCCACAGAATGGGTGATAGTCTTTGTGTGTGGACACATGCCACTGAGACGTCAAATAAATGAAGATTGAAAAGAGTTCATTGGGTTTGCTGTTTTGGTTTACATATAGACACATTTAGTGCCAAGAGTTTAAGTGGAAAGAGATAAACTATGAGCTGGGTGACAACCTTCACCAGTAATGTATGAAAGTTACTGTATGAAGTTAGTTTGTCAAATAAGTTATAAGGTATAAGATGGAAGTTATGTCAAATTAAAGCAAATCCAGGTTTTAGAAAAGTAGAGATTTGATCTAGATATATTATTTCAATATGGAGAACCTTCTGAATTCAGGAGTTACAAATATATCAAAACTAGGGGAAACAAACAAAAATAACCCCTTTTCCTTTCTAGGATGACGGGTAAAATGGATTATCAAAATCCTTTAAGAAGAAATTGTACATGCCAGGGAAATTTCCAGTTGGGTCCAACAGGGAAAGCGTCTCAGTGTGATTGGTTGATAAGGGGATGTTGTGCTTTAAGCAAGCAGAACAGACTTTAGGTAAGAAATAGGCACTCGTAAACACTTTCCATTTTGATGGCATGGGCATCAAAATTGGAAGAACTTTTACAGTAAGAAAAGCTTTAAGGAGCAAGAAGCATTTAGCCCTTACCTGTAAGGTCAAGTTTATAGGCTTCAGGAAGCTACAGCAGCCTTGAGTTGGGTTGCAAAATTGTCATGGCGGCTAAGTGGCTCTGACTAGCCAGAATTGACTCATGGATACCTGATAGATGAAATACAAATCGGTGCCTGCTCGTATGCCATCTTCATTATTATTATAGTGTCTGAGTCCTTTGTTGCAACTATTATGTCAATCAACTTCAATGACGATGTCTTTCATTTTCACTGACCCTCTCCTTTGCCAATCATAATTCCATTTACTAAAGAATGGTCATCCTGATGATGTGACAAAATTTAGATAGTGGCCACCCTTACCACTAGAAAGCATGCTAGTCGTGTTTCTCGCAAGAATGATTTGTTCAGTTATTTAGCAGTGCAGGATATACTCAATAACCTTAACCAAGACCACAATTAAAATTCTTTAATGCTTCTTCTGCCTTCTTTTCTAATTTTCCGGCCTGAGCATCTGAGGTGATTGACTATACTGTGACCAGAATAAGGCAGTCAAGTGCATTTAGTTATTGTGATAGTTGAATGGTTTTAAGTCAATTTGAGTTTTTATGAAATTGTAGGGGTGGAATCCAACCTGTTAATCCAATCACAGCCTGATGACACCTCCTTAATGCCATAAGCCTTTAGTTTAAAAGCAAGAAGAGCAGAGATAGTAGCTCTCTCTCTGCCCCTTTGCCTTCCTGCTTGCTGAGACTCTGCTAATGACCCTGAGAGTTGTGAAGGTCCTGCCATGCTCCCATGCACCTTAGACCCACTAGAATCTGCACTCACTGGCCTGTGATCTTCATGCATTCTTATAAGTACCGCGCGCTAACCGATTGCGCCACTGGAGCTTTTCTTCATGCATTCTTGTTCATTGCATGTGGCTATGTGAGTTTAAAGAAGAACTTTTGGACTAGTATCAGACTTATGGACTTGAGTTGGCATTCCTGATATATAATTATTCCTTGATATAAAGCTCTTTCTTATACATAGATGAGTGTCACTGGATTTGTTTCTCTAGACAACCCAGCCTAAAACAGTTATCAAAGTGATATCTTTAATTTTTTTAATTTAAAGAGGGTTTTTTTTTTTGCAGTAGAGATCTGCAGTAAAGCATGTCTGGACTACATCTTCCATAGATGTTGAATGGAGTAAGAAGTGTGTAATCAAGTACCATTTGAGGCAAAGAGGAGAAAGCAATCTGTGGACAACTTGAGAACGTAGTAGAAGCATACTGTACAAGGAATGTGGAATAAGGCAAATGGCTTGTGGAAGAGGGGGAGTTTAAGAGAGACAAATAGCCAACTTTTTGAGTGGTGATTATGAACACTGTGATTAAATGTGCTAAAGCTTCTAAAATGAATGCAGTATCTTGAAAATTAGGACTAATTACTATTCTGAGAGGTAACCAGCATTCTTGCTGTTACTCACTGCACAGGCTAACGTCTCAGGTAATGCTACAGGATGACTTTTACTTGTATATTGCTTTGGCTCAAATTTTCTCTTTACATGTTGACAGCACATTTTTAGAAATCTTAATCCTTGAATAGGAAATTCAGAATTAGAATAGTAGAAGTAGCTTTGGAAAATGGTAGGGAAAAATAATCTGACCTAGACTTATTAAAACTACAATTTATCAGATCATGTTAAACTTTAGAGGTTCATGTGAATTTCATTATTGAATATTGATATTACTTTAAAAAAATTGATGTTATACTACACTCTGGATGACTTGTCCCTTCCTGTAACTCTTCTGTGAGGAGATGTCCAATTGTCTACAGATGGGCTTTGGGTCTCCTTTCTGATCCCCCTCATTTGCATCAATATGATTACTTGTTTTTTATTTTCTGATGCCTCATAACTGATCCCATTGACTCCTCATGATCACACAGGCTTGTGTGCTTCTTCAATGTGGGCTTTGTTGCCTCCCTGCTAGATGGCTGCTTATTTAACTACATGCCTTTAAGACCCCAGATGCTATATTTTTTAATAGCCGGACACCATCAGCTTGAATCACCACATTTGCTTATGCACCCATTTTGTCTATAATGATCTTGTTGGGAAGGTGAACATCACAGAATGCCAGGTTATTAGAACAACATTCTTGTGTTGAGAGAGGGCTGATTAAAGGCACGATGTCAGTCTGCTATCTTAATACTTAACATATAAACACACACCATTCCTCTAATTCTCTAATGCTTCCTACCCCCTACTGTCATGACCCAGTTCTTCCTTATAAATCTGGCTGGACTAGAGCATGTCCATTGTTACAGATAAGAGCTCTGGACACACAGAATCCAGGATAGATAAAACCGTCAGGAACAGTAATGTGATTAATGACACCATGAGGGTAGGAGGAAAGTGTGGGGAGAAGGAGGAGAAAGGGGAAACTCGTTGCAATAATCTATGTATAAACCCACCCTTCCCCCTGTGGCAGGGGGAGGGGGGCAGGGCAACAGAAACATGGGTGAAGGGAAATAGTGAGCAGTGTAAGATATGAAAATGACAATCATATATCATTTCTCAAGGATTCACGAGGGTGGGAGGGTAGGAGAGGGAGGGAAAAAAGAGGAGTTATACAAGGGCTTAAGTAGAAAAATTCTTTGAAAATGATGATGACAACATATGCACAAATGTGATTGATACAGTTGATGTAAGGTATAAGAGCTGTAAGAGCCCCCAATAAAATGAGTAAAAATATTTATTTTTCCCCAACTTCACAATTTTAACAGGGCTTTCAGAAATATACATAAAAATAACCCAAAATTTTTTAATATAAAAGCTGTTCTATAAACTAATCATATTTGTGTCATGATTTGAAACTCATTTCATAACTGTAATTTATTACTATTTTTTAGCTCAAGTCACAATAAAATATTTGCCTACAGAAATGTTTGCAGTAAGATGTTCATATCAGAGTTACCTAGGGAACTTTTAAAAGTTTACATCCTGACTTCTCCATCCTGAAGATGTATCACATTCTACATGCACAGTGGGGGGGAGGATTGTTGCTGTAGAGTCCGAATGATGAAGACAAACTCAATGAATTGCATGTTTAAGAAATTTGGGGTGATTACAATAAATGGTCTCTCTAACCTCATTCCTATCCCTACCCCTAAATACTACAATCCTAATTTTTATCTTGTTCAATGTAAGAAATGAAGTGAATATGGAGTGGACAAAGCCCTAAGGTTACAGTAAGAAAACCAGTTCAGTCACAGTTCTACTTTAATTTTGATTACCTATATGGCTTTAGAAGAGTCATTTATTCAGATTTAGGCTCATTTACATAACTCTAAATCAATTATGTTGAATTAAAAAAGATATCTAGGATCCTAAGATCACATGGGACAGCACTGTATAATTTTTCACTAACCATAATGATTCTAATTAACTTCCATGGGACCATTTCTACTAATCTTGGTTGAGCTTTTCAGAATAGCAAAATTAGATAGCTCTGCAAAGGAACATTGTACCAAAGAATTCAGGACTTTCTCATTTGTTAAGTGATTGTGAGGGAAATTTTATTTTAAGACAGAAGTAAGAATTGGTGACAATGAAATGTTAAGGGTTGAAAGTTAAATACCCAGGGCTCGAGCCATGATTATGCATTAAACCAGTTGTTATCATATAGGTAATAATTGGGGCCCTGTTTACAAAAAGATTGAGCCAATCTAAATAATTCTGTCTTTACTTTTTTTTAACTTTAAAAGTTTCCAATCATGCATAAAAACAGGAAACAATTCAGTGAATGGCATTTATCTTCTAGGAAAATGACCTGCTTAAAACTGGAAGACTTAACTGATCTTTGTTCTTTTCTGTTCAAATGCTAATAAGAGGTGATGAAGCAATAATTAGGTTCAACTAATGTGAGGTTAATTATCTCATTTCCAACTCCATGATTCTATCCACTTTACTCTCACAATCGCCTTCAAGTTTTTTTACACAATATTTTATCATGTGTATTAATATTTATTTTCAAACTACAATTTAATGAACATGTGGCTTTGGAGTATTTTTCACTTAAAATGCACCACAGGGAGAACATGTATTTATTTTGATATCTTGAAACTAGGTTACACAGTCTCAAAAGTGCAGCAATCACAAGTCCTACTTCTGATGTCTTACCAAGTACTGCCACAATCAGAAATTATAGATATCTAATTATTATAAATAATAATGTTTTCTATCAGTTAAAAATAAATAAAATATTAAGATACAAGGTCGATAATAGATAGAAACTTTAAAAAGAGGATAATGAGACTAGCAAAGACAACCATGCTTCACAGTTCTATCCCCCAATCAATCCTGAAATCTGAATTTAATTTGGGGAATAATAAATAATCTTCAGATAGAATAAACATGTTTTCAATTCATAAAATTCAAGATAAAAAGGTTACTTGTCTATGTTGCTGTCTATTTTCAAATTAAAATATGAAGTAAACAATCCACTCTCCTCTTCCAAAACCCAGAACACTGCCCCTGCGCCACTTCTGACTCATAGAGAGAATCCTGTAGAATTCAAGAATAAGGATCAATGAGAATGCGGGGTATGGACAGAGGCAAGCCAGGGGAGTCCTGCCACCCAATGCCTACAAAATCCAGTGTTGTACCTGTAATTGCCAGCCCAATTCTTAACCATGTTGCCACCAAGGCACCTGTTTGGTGATATTAAAATGGTCACTGCCAGGGTTTGCCATTCGAAATCCCTCAAACAACCATTCTGTCTTATAAAAATCATTATTTTGTATATTCTCAAATTTTAGGCCCTGTATACAATCAGTCAGCATTTCTTGCTCTTTTCCCCATTCCATGGAGTTCCTAGCGTGGTTCTCAGAATTCCAGACCATTGTAAATTGTATGTGGACATAAAACAGAAGGAAACAAAACAAAAAAGTAACAACAACAACAAAAAACAATATCCTAAAGCTGTTTCCAACTCAGAGTGATCCCATTTAGAGTTCTTGAGAATCTGAATCTTTCCAGAAGCAGACATGCTTATCTTCACCACATGGTGCCGCTGGTGGTTTTGAACCACCAACATCCTGGTTAACAGCCCAATGCCGGCCCCATATCACCACTAAATGTAACTGTAACTGGAGTATAGAATGAGAGGTCCCTGTTGCTTACCTGGTATTAATTATTAACAGGTAAATTGTACCTGGGAGTACATCCTGTGTGTTTAAAGGGATATGATTTATAGATTCTCTTAAACATAAAAACTCTAAGCAAAATTATGATGAGGTAAATTTAATCCAATTTAATAAGCATACTATTTGGTAAGCACTCGGTTTAATATGGAAGCAGATAGTAAATGCACAATCTCTAATATAACCCTGCTTCTACTCTAGTATAGGAGAAGATATCTAGAAATTTGCATGACTGTACTATAAAAATAGAATAAATTAGCAACACAGCAAAAGCATTAATAAAGTTAATGTCAGTATGCTATGATAATGAATGCATTAAAGTTGGACTGCTTGGTCAGTGGTTATGCAATCTTACCTGAGAGTATTTTACCTGCTTACTCCAGAATAACTTTTCACTATTTATAAAGTAAAAGCCAGTCATCTTTTCTCTACTGTTTCCTGTGCACTGATGTTTACTAAGAACCATAACATTGGCCTGTGAGCCAACAATGTTGACAGTTGAAACCCACCAACTGCTCTGAGGTACAAAGCTGAGACTCTCTGCTCCTGTGCAGATTTATACCTCTTGTGAAGATGGATAGGGTGCTGACTCTCTAACACTGGGTTTGGGTTTCAGTTCTATGAAGAATGCAGTACCGTGGTGGCACAACAGGTACGTACTTGGCTACGAAACAGAAGATGGAGGTTCAAATTTACCCAGAGACTTCGCTAATGGAAGACCTGACTATTTGTTCTCATGCAAATCACAGCCTAGAAAACCTAAGGTTCTTACAAGGAGCTGCTTTGAATCAGAATAAAAACTAAAACAATAACAACAACAAATAAACAAGTTATGTCCTTTTCCTTCCCAGAGTCTTGATGACATTCGCTCCAAAATTGCCACACCATAAATTTCAAAATTTATTTTCTGAATGTAATTGAATTGCAACAGTAGTTAGAAAATTTGCCCTTACTGATAGAAATGAAGGTGGAGATCCCATGATATATATAATTATGCAAGACCAAGGATTTCTTTCTCAAAAAGAACCTTTTGTCAAAAACACAATGGTGACACATTGAGACTTCTCCTGATGGAAGGCACATAAATCAAATAGACACTGATGGGAAGAGACAATGGGAAATGAGATACCAGCAGCTGAAACCAGGACAGGGGCAGACTGTGGAATGGACCATCAATTGCTCACATATAAGTTCATATTGAAACTATTGAAAATTCAAACAAGAGAATGAAAGCTAAAATACAATCTTTAATTATACTTTCCCTGAATTCTGAGAAAAATCTCAAGAACAGACAACACATATAATGCTCTAGGATGACATTAAAATGAAGAAAGTAAAAGTCATTAAAAATCCAGAAAGACTGTAACTGAATAAAACAATTTAAAAAGTCTAGAAAGATATAAAAATAAAAGTGGGTGTCCGAAGAGATGCTGAAACTTTCCCTTAACCCATAGAGTAACTAAGGCAAATGGAAGAAAGGATGAAGTCAAGCAGCTGAACAGAGAAAAAATTCCAAACCACCATCTAAGAAGACCAAGTATTATAATGAACGATGTAAAGCCCTAGAAGTAGACAACCTGAAAGGAAGAACACGCTGTGCATATCGAAACCTGAAAGAAATGAAGAAAAGCATCAAGCCTCGAGTTGCAATAATAAAAGATTCTATGAGTAAAATATTAAATGATGTAGGAAGCATCAAAAGCAGATGGAAAGAATGCACAGAGTCACCGTGCCAAAAAGAATTGGCTGACATTCAACCATTTCAAGAACCAGTGGTACTGAAAGAAGTTCAAGTTGCACTAAAAACAGTTTAAAACAAAGCTCCAGGAATTGACAGAATGCCAATTAAAATGTTTCAACACATTGATGAAGTTCTTGAAGCACACAATCATCTTTACAGAGAAATTTGGGAGCTCCCTGGCTAACTGACTAGAAGAGATCCATATTTTCATCCACTCCAAGAAAATATGACAAAAGTGCTGGAATTATCGAACACTATCATTACATCCAAGTGAAATGTTTCTAGAGCTCATTCAACACTGAGTGCATCAGTCCATTGACAGGGTGCTGCCAGAGATCCAGGCCAGATATAGAAGAGGAATTGGAACAAAAGATATCATTTGGTGATGTCATATGGATCTTGGTTGAAAGCAGAGAATACCAGAAAGATGTTTACATATGGTTTATTAACTATTCAAAGATATTTGTCTATGTGGATCAGAATTATAGATAGCTTTTAGAAGAATGGGGGTTCCAGAGCATTGCCTTATGCTCATGCAGAACCTGTACATGGGCCAAGAGGTCGTTTTGTGAACAGACCAAGTAAATACTGTATAGGTTAACATCAAGAAAGGTATGCGTCAATGTTATATCATCTCAGCATGCTTATTCAATCTGAATGTTGAGCATATAATCAGACTCTTGCTTATATGTAGAATAATGTGATATCAAGATTGGATGAAAGTTTATTAACAATCTGCTATATGCGGGTGTGATGCAACCTTGCTTGCTGACTATGAAGAGGACTCGAAGCCCTTGCTAATGAATATCAAGGATTGCACCTTTCAGGATAGACTAAAACTCAATGTAAACAAATCAAAATCATCACAACTGGACCAATAGGTAATATCATGATAAACCGAGAAGAGATTGAAGTTGTGATGGATTTCGTCTTCTTGGAGCCTTGGTGGCATAGTGGTGATAGATTAGGCTGCTAACTGCAAGGTAAGCTGTTTGAAACCATCAGCTGCCCCGGGCAGAAAGATGAGGCTTTCTACTCCAGTAGTTAGTCTCAGAAGCCCAAAGTGGCTGTTTTGCCCATAGGACCACTATGAATAAGATCTGATGTGAGGTGTTTCCTTTGGGGTGGGGGATGTTTGTTTGTTTGCTTTTTGACTCATAATCAGTGCTCATGGGAGTAGTACTCAAGAGATCAAAGGATACATTACATTAGGTAAATCTTCTGCACAAGATTTCTTTAAAATGTTGAAAAGCAAGGAGTAAGCTGTATCTGACCCAAGTTACAGTTTTTCTCAATCATCTCATATGCATGTGAAAGTTGGACTTTGAATGAGGAAGGCCAAAGAAGAATCAATAACTCTGAATTATAGTGTTCGCTAAGAATATTGAAAGTAACATGAAAAGAAACAAAGCTGTTTTGAAAGAATTACAGGCAAAATATTCCTTAGAAGCAAGGCTAAAGAACCTTATTGTGTACTTTGTAAATATTCTCAGAAGAGACCTTTAAAAAAATGGATTACTGCCCTTGGGTCTTTTCTGATTCATTGTGATCTATAGCACAGTGTAGAGCTGGCGCTTTTAATTTCTGAGACTGTAACTTTCAGGACATCATCCTTGTACTTGTACTTCATATAAGTCACAAATTTACACTATTTACTCTTTTTTATCATTCATCTGCACAACGAGCATATTCTAATTTCCCATAGCAATATTCATTTTGTCTGTCTGTATAAAAAAGTAGACAGAACTATGCTTGTCATATTTATTTATCGGTGTCATAAAACACGTTATATTTTTTATGAAAGGCTATATTTTTATTCCTTTGCATTTTTCACTTCATAAACAAACATAAAATGGAAAGCGAAAAAGTGACAAACCACCGGAATGTGACATACAGTCATTTATTTCAGTTTTGTTTTAGGTACCAAGTTCCCAACAGGTAGTATGAGTGAATTATGCAACTCCTGAAAGTGTTCAAAGAGCTCAACCCATTGTTAGAACAGCTGCTTTAAGTTCATCAGAATTGGAAAGGAGATTTTCAAAGATGAACATAATAGGTTCAGAGAAGAGAAATTGCCTGTTTCTAATCTATGAAACACAATGACAACTGTCCAAGATGCCTATGTCTAAAGGGATGGAGGAGACTTGATGTTGTAGTAGTTCCGTGTTGGACTGCAATCTCCATGCTCAGCAGTTTGGGACCACAAGCCGTCTGTGGGAGAAAGATCATGCGCTCTACTTCCATAAACAGTTACAGTCTCGGGAACCCACAGGGGGGTCTCTATGAGTCAGCATCGACTCCATGGCAGTGAGTCTAAATGAATGGGATCCTATTTCTAAAATGAAAAGAGGATTCAGGATAAATCACACAGGCGATGATGCTCAGATAAAAGTGAAGAATAATTATGGGGATGCAAATCAAGAAACAATATGAAAGTACTATCTTAAATAACATTTTAGTGTTATGTTAGGTATTTTAAAATATTTTTATTAATATTTTAAAACTCTTTCTTATATCATAATCAGTAAAGACTAATCCCTGGAAAAGAATATCGTGCGTGGTGAAGCGGAGAGACAGTGAAAATGAGGATGGCCCTCAAAGAGATGCACTGATACAGTGACTGCAACAGTGGGATCAGCCTGGAAACCATCGTGAGGATCATCC
>NW_022107431.1:51466654-51485171 GCF_000313985.2 Echinops telfairi | reverse complement strand
TCTGCTGTGTATGGGGTCACTATGAAGTAGAATCAACTGCGACAGTGGGATCAGCCTGGAAACCATCGTGAGGATCATCCACAAGGCAGTGTCTCTGCTGTGTATGGGGTCACTATGAAGTGGAATCAACTCGAGGGCCCCTAACAACAATAATACAATAGGCAGAACACAGACGGAATGAATCAATTAGGGCTCCCTCATCGTTACCTTTATACCAAAAATTCATCTAATTTTCTGTTTCTATTCATGACCTTAGACAAAGTGTAAATAAAGTGTCAGTCCTTAGTCTGCTCTTCTTCCTTACTGAATGATATTGCTATATGTCCAGATTCTTATCTGTCTATTTTTCATGCTAAAAATTAGTAAAGTTCCATTTCACTTCCATTTGATCCCTGTGCTAAATAGCACACTGTATCTAAACTCACATAAATAATTCAGAATATAAAATGAGAGGTTATGACAAGAGCATCAGACATAATTTTAAAATAATAGCCATTCTTCTTGTGACTTATGGGACTTTAGATCAGGTCATATTGAAAGGATTTGATAAACAAGATAAGAGATTTTCTATAATTAGGTTTATTTACTACAGCATAAAAAATCATGATAAAATAATATATTTTCTTCATATCTTCTTGACATGCTTGCTTTATAGGATTATATTTGTTTTGCAAAGCTAGGCCACTTGATTGTCATCCATCAGGCCCAACAACCTGGCCCAGGGAGCAAGTAAACAAGTGAAAAAGTGACTTTAATTCCACCTCTTAAATTCTGAATGAATATCGGTAGTAAATTTCTATAAACCAAAACTTTACTCATTTTCATTCATTCATTCATTTATTGAGTCAATAAGGAATCTAACTATGTATCCAGCAATTATTGAGTGTCTGCTATATATCAGGCAGCATAGGGAGTGAATGAATCAATGTATACTCCCTCATCACCACCTTTATACAAACAATTTAAATCAGGTAAATAATTATTGACTCTATGATGGATTCAGACCAGACACTTCCATGTTAACTTTCTCCATTTACCTCATAGTGCAACAGTGTAAGATATGATAAAATAATAATTTATATTATCAAGGGTTCATGAGAGAGTGGGGAGTGGGGAGGGAGGGGGGAAAATGAGGAACTGATGCCAGGGGCTTACATGGAGAGCAAATGTTTTGAGAATGATGAGGGTAACGAATGTACAAATGTGCTTTATACAACTGATGTATGTATGGATTGTGATGAGTTGTATGAGCTCCAATAAAATGATTTAAAAAAAGAAAAAAAGGCAACTAAGAAAAGGATTCTGTACCATCTGGCCCAGATATCTTTTAGGATCTTATTCCATTGCATTGGTTTTAATTTCTCTAGTATGGTACCTTGGCCATCTCCCAGATAATTTGGTAAACAGAAGTCCTTTCTAACTCAAGGTCTTTAACAATGTAGTTCCTCCATGGACTAGCCTCTTACAGGTTTTTAGATTTTCCTAAAGACTGTCGTAGGTAAGGTTTTCTATCAATTTGACTTGACCAGGATTTTCAATGGTTGGTAATTATGACATAGTTCCCCCCACTGCACACTGCTCCCCCATTAACAAGAACTAACATAGTAATTAGTTCAATAATGGCATTGCTATGAGTAACCAATCAATTGGAAAGAAATTTCCTCAGGGATATAGCCTACTTCCAGTATAAGTGAACATTGTGAAAAGTTGGCCTGCCTTTTACTATGTCTGGATCCTGCATTTGGCTACTTCTTTGATTCATAAGACGTGAGCAATAGACTTCCATCTGTTCTATGGACTTTGAATTAATTCACATATGCATCCCCACACTGGACCTGCAGACATTGAATTCGCTCACCTCTGCAGCCACCAGCATATTGTCTTCCTGCTGATCTTGGATTTATCAGTGTGCACAGCTAATGAGACAGAAGAAGCCTCCAGATTAATACCTGATCCATGGGCTTAGAATTTGTCCAAACTTGGTAATTGCTTGATTATACAATTGTGTGAGCCAATATCCTTATATAAATGTATACATATGTAAATAGCAAATATATAAATAATATATTATATATAATAAGATATGTAATATATAACATAATAAATTCAACATAAGAATATTTGTGTATATATTCTATAAGTATATTATATACATAAAATTATATAAATACATATTGATTTTTATAATGAACTTCTATAAATACATATGTATAATTCCCTGCTTCTAAAACTGTGTGAATCATTATATATATAATACATTATATGTCATTTATATATAGAATATTATATACATAAACTTCACCGGGTTTGTTTTTTACTGAACCAATTCTAGTAGATACATAATCATTTGTCAATTTGAGGATTAAGAGTGTAGGGGTGGAGTCTAGGCTGTCAATCTGGAGATAGCCAATGAGGCTGTCAATCTGGAGATAGCCAATGAGACTTCTGGGGGCATGGCCTTCTCCTGAGAATTCTGGAAAATCTGATAATTTCCTCCTTCGAGGTGGGAGACTCTCTGCTACTTCCTGGGAGACATTGCAGAAGACAAGCCACATGGATGCAACCAGACTTCAGAAGCCACAGAGAGACCCCTGTTAGCTCTGAGATGTTTCCAATGACATTGGACCCAAAGACTTTCTATCCACTGGCCTGTGATCTTCTACATTTGGCGTCATTGCATGTGTTTTGTGAGTCTAAAGAGGACTTTATAGATTGCTGTCAGACATATGGGCTAATATGGGATTTATGGACTTGATCTGGACTGGGCTGGGATATTTTCTCAATGTTCAATTGCTCTTGTATATAAATATCTTTCTCATACACATATGTGTGTCCATGGACTCGTTTCTCTAGTCTACCCAGATTGACACACCAACCTAAAACAAATCTCTAATTCTACCTGTCCAGATCATAACAATAAAAATTTCCTCCACTTATACTTACCTAGAACAGTGTACATTCTATTTGTAATACTTAATAGTAATTGTTCTTTCATATTTGTTAATTATGTTGTTCTCCCACTACATTGAACAATTTTTGAGGGCAGAGACAGTTACTTTTTGATTTTTTGTTATACTGTGAGCATCAAGTAGGTTGTTGAACAGACATAATAATTACTTCATGGATCTCACACTATAAGATGTATACTTATAATTATATACTGTTTGGACCAACTCAGGAAATCTAAGACATTTGGCCACTTAAGTTATGAGAAGCCAGTTATATCACTACACAAAATATGATGTGCTCTTGAGATTCCAGCCAAAATGCTTAATGGGCATGTTGGCATTGTTTGGCAAAATGCTTAGACCTAATTTCCTATGGAAGCAGTTTCCATTTACTGATCTGGAAACCCAACTACCACTCTTAAACGTCCAGCCCAAATGGTTAATGAAAATACCAATGAGATAGCATTGATTGAATATCAAAATATTTAGTCCTTTTCCGTTTGCTGATTTGGAAACCCAACTATGACTTTAATCATTATGTTTCCAACATTCCATACAATGAATAAACAAAGGAACTTTAGAAGAATAACACTTTATAAATTGCAAATTATAATATCATCTTCTGATTATAGTGTACTTCATTTTCATTTAATGTGATAACATCAGAATAAATTACTTTAATTTAAAATAGAATTCTTTTCAAATGTTCTTTTTATGGTTATGGAGACTAACACTAAATACTTCTATCCTAAAAACAAGTATAAAAAGCCAAATTGATTTCTCATGAAGCTCTATTCATATGCTTTTAATGTTTACAATTTTATGGTTTCTAATGTTTATAGTGTTTTTCAAAAAATTTTTTGCCTTAAACCATCTTTTCAATTTACCATGATGTGCTTTATTAAATATTTGATAATTGGATTTCAGTAGCACATATTGTGCAATCATATATTAGATTTATGGTAAAAAGATAAAGTTGGACAAATATTTTGGATAATGGAGCTATGGATAACAATTATTATTTTTTATTATTTTATACTTTTTAACTTTTTGATTTTTTTAAAAACAAGGTCCTTAGGTCAAATATGACCAGGGGGAGTTCTAGTTCTAACAAACTCTTTAAAACAAAATTTATCTAATTGATACAGAATCTTTACTAGAGAATAAAGTCTCCTCAAATTGTTTCCATTTTTACTGATAAACTATGCACTACAAGAAAATTCTGTTAAGACAATATTGGTTTACCTAACCTTCTCTTAAAGTGTTGAAAAATAAGTATGTCATTATGAAGACTATGGTGTGTCTGACCCAAAACATGGTCTTGTCAATCACTTAATGTGTATGTCAAAGTTGAATATTGAATTCACAAGGTCAAAGAGGCATCCATGTATGTAAATTATGATGCTGATGAACAATGTTTAAAGTACCATGGACTGTTAGAAAACAAACAAACATACAAACCAGTCTTGGTAGAAATGCAACCAGAATGCTCCTTAGAAAAGTACTTCATCTCACATACTTAGGTTATCAGGAGAGTGTAGTGCCTGGAGAAGACCATCATGCTTGGTGAAATGAAGAAGCAAAGGAAAGGATTAAGACCAGCAAGGAGATGGGTTGGCACAGTGACTCCAACAATGGACTCAAATTTAACAATCATTGTTATGATAATTCAGGACTGGGGAGGGTTTAGTTTGTTGCACATCGTGTCACTATTAGCTGGAACCAACTTAATGGCACCTAACAACACCAACCAACATCACATACATATGATTTTAAGCAGTTATTTTTCCTTCTTTCCCCATAGAACGTGAGCCCCTCAAAGTGGAAGGCACTCAACATATTATGAATGAGAAGCACTCTCTCCTCAAAGCAGAGTCTCCTTAATTGTGTGTATGGACTAAGGCTTCCTAGACTTCTGTTTGTTGATGAGGCACGACTACTCAACCTCAAAGGAAACAGCTACAGATGTGTGTGCATATGGAAATGTGGAACTTACTGTTAAACTTGAAAAATTTGAAATTATTAAAAATGCCATTGAAGGCATACAAATCCACACCCTAGGCATTGGTAAGCTGAAGTGACTGATATTAATCATTTTGAATGGGACAATCATATGGTTTACTACACCAGGAATAAGAAATACAAGTGGACTGGCATAATAGACATCATTAAGAAGAACATTCCAAAATCTATCTTGCAGAGCAATCATCTGGGACAGTATATCTACACACCTACAAGGAAGTCTAGTTATACAACTACTATTTAAATATATGCACCAAACACTAAAGCTAATGCAGAAGATATGGAAGAATTCTACCAATTCCTTAGTCTTAAAATGATCAAACATTCAATTAAGATCATTGATAATTATTGGATACTGGAATGGGAAGTTTGGAAACAAAGAGGAAGGAATAGTAGTTGAAAATTGGGCTTCCATGAGAGAAATAATTCTGGAGATAAAACACAATAGGATTTTAAACACCAAAGATTTTCCATTGCAAATATCTTTTGTCAACAACATAAATGGCCACCATACATATGGACCACATCAGATGGAATGCATAGGAATAAAGCGAATTACATCTCTGGAAAGAGACAATGGAGAAGGCCAAGATCACCAGCCAAAATAAGGCCAGGAGCCAACTGTTTAGCAAACCATCAATTGCTCATATGTAAGTCCAGGTTGAAGCTGAATATATCTTTTTGTATAGTTCATACAGCCAAAATAAGACCTTAAACATATCCCATCTCACTGTACATAATATATCAAGAACAGTTCTGAAGTACTGCACATTAATGATGGTCTTGCTGAGAAGTTGTGAAATAAACATCAGGCATGAAGAAAGAAAAAGATTTCAAAGATAGGAGTTACAGAAAAGACCCGAGTGAACATAAGAGGAAACTGTGAGATTTTCTCTCAATTATAGACTAACTAGGGCAAATTTGAGAAATAATGAAGAAAAAGAGCTGAGCAGAAAATTTCAAAGGGCAGCTTGAGAAAACAATATCAAAAGAACTGAAAAACAAATTAAAGCCTCGCATTACAATATTGAAAGATTCTATGGGCAAAATATTGAATGACGCAGGAAGTATCAAAAGAAGATGGCCAAAATACACAGTCACTGTACCAAAAAAGAACGAGTTGGTATTCAACCATCTCAAGAGGTAGCATATGAACAAGAACATTGGTTTTGAAGGAAGAAGTTCAAGCTGCACTGAAGGCATTAAGCAAAAAGAAATCTTAGGAATTGATGGGATACTGATTGAAATATTTCAACAAGCTGATGAAACACTGGAAGCACTCACTACCCTGGTATTATCAATCTCCTCAAATGAAAATTGGACATAGAATACGGAAGACCAAAGAAGAATAGAGGCATTTGAATTATTGTCCTGGCTAAGAATATTGAAAGTACTGTGGACTACCAAAAGAATAAAAAATTTTTCTTGGAATTAGTACAGTCAAAATTCTCTTCAGAGGCAAGCATGGTGAGACTTCATCTGATGTACTTTGGGTACATTGTCCGGAGAGACCAGTACCTGGAGAAGGACATCACATTTAGTAAAGCAGAGGGACAGTGAAAAAGAGGAAGATCCTGGATAAGATGGACTGACAGTGGTGCACCGATGAGCTCTAACATGAAAACAGTCGTGAGGTTGGCACGATGATTTGTTCTGTTCCACATAATTTCAGTGACTCGGAACCAACTTGATGGCACCACACAACAATACACACCTACATGCACACAGATATGTATACAGTGAACCCTCGCCACTTCGCGCTTCGACTTCCGCGGCTTCGCTCTATCGCATAACAGCGCATGCTCTGTCATTACTGCCACTGATTGGCTCATACTGTACACGCTTCTGTCTGCATCGCTACGTATCGGAGCTACATATCAGATGCATTTTTGCTTTTGTACAGTGTACTGTAATTGTTTGCGATTTTTAAGAAATTTTATCTAAGCCCTATGATGGCTCCTAAAAGAGCTGCTTCTTCTAAGCCTTCTGACAATAAAAATAAGCACCAGAGGAAGATGCTCACCATCCAGGAAAAGGTAAAACTTTTGGATATGATCAAAGATGGCAAGAAAATCGTGGAGGTTGCACGCCATTTCGACTTGAATGAGTCTTCCGTTCGCTCCATCCGTAAAGAGGAAAAAAACATCCGTGCTATGGCTACTTTCACTTTCAACAAGGAAGCAAAGCGCATCGTGACAAGTCGTAATAAGTTCATAGTGAAAACGGAGTCTGTCCTAGCCGTTTGGATCAATGACAGGCGCAAGAAAACATTCCGTTGGATTGATAGTCATCCGGGAGAAGGCAAGGCAGCTCTATCAGCGTTTTACAGCAGACAAACCTCAACCAGAATCCTCTTCTGCAATCCTCTATGCTCTAACTACGAAAATATTTGATTTCCAATTAAGGAATCCTACTTCGCGGAATTTCATTTATCACGGTAGGGTCTAGAACCGATTAACCGCGATAAACGAGGGTTCAGTGTATATACATACGTGCACTGTCATTTGGTTATCAGAGTATTAGAAAAGTGGTAGAGAACATATTATCCTCAGACATTGAATATTAAATTAATTTGCTGAACTATTAACACATGGCATATTTGAAAATTTTCCTATGGTGTTTATTGAATATAATAAATATCCTAGTTATTTTCCATAGGCTAAGGGAAAGGTCATTTTATGCAATTAAAAACGTTTCACAACTCAGCAGAAGTATAAATTTATGTCAAAAAGATTAGATCTCCCAAGTCCCTCTTAAATTGTGGAAGAGAAAGTTCCTAGCCCTTCTGTCTGTCACTGTGCTACTCTGCCCACTTATAATCTGCTTGTTATTCGTTCACTTATTTCTTCTATAAGATATACTTATTCAACAAGCATCTCACTCTTCGCCATTAAGTCAATTCTGACCTGTGATAATTACGTGTATTATAGAACACAGTGACTTCTATATGATATTCGTGGTTGTAACCTTTATGGGAGCAAATTGCTAGACCTTTCTTCCAGTGCCATCCGGTGAATTTGAATTGCCAAACCTTTGGTTAGTAGTCGAGTGCAAACCGTGTTGTTGTCAGCTGCATCCCATCTGTTCTGATCCAGAGAGTTCCTTCGCAAATCAAAATGCAACATTCCCCATTCGGCACCATCCTCACAATTTCCCTGTGTTCACTGATGCACCCACCCCAGGAAGGTCTCTCTCCCTCTTTTGCTGCCTTTCTACTTTCTCAAACGTGTTGCCCCTCTCCAGGGACTGGTTTCTCCTGAGAATATGTTCAAAGGCTGTAAGACAAAGCGTCACCATCCTTTCCTCTAAGAAGTACTTTCTCCACACGTCTCCCAAGACAAATTGGCTTATACTTTTAGGAATCCATGGTATTTTCAATATTCCAATCCAGCACCATAATTCAAATGCATTGATTCTTCTTAGTTTTCCTTATTCAATGTCCAAATTTCACATGCAGATGGGAAGATTGAAAATACCATGGCTTGAGCCTTGAGTACCTGGGTCCTGAAAGTTACTCCCTTGCTTTTCAATACTCTAACATAGTCTTGCGCAGATTTATCTAATTCAATAAGTTTTTTGACCTCTTTACTGCTGCGTCCAAGAGCCTTGATTGTGAATTCAAGCAAGATGAAATCTTTGACAAAATAAATCTTTTCTCTATTTCCTATGATGTAACCTATTGGGTCAGTTGTGAGGATTTTGGTTTTCTTTACATTGAGTTGTAATTCATACTGAAGGGTCTCATTTTTGACCTCTGTTAGCAAGTGCTTCAAGTCCTCCCCACTTTCCGCAAGCAAGGTTTGTCATGTGCATGTCACCAGTTGTTGATAAGACTTCTTGCAACCATGATACCACATTCTTCTCATATAATCAATCTTCATTCATTATTTGCTCAGCATAAAGAATGGATATGTATGGTGATTGGGTACAACTCTGTCGTATACCTTTCCTGATTTCCATTCTTTATTCCCTTACTCTGTTCTCAAAACTCCTTCTTGATACATGCACAGGTTCTGCATGAGCACAATGAAGTTTTCTGGAACTCAAATTATTCTCAAGATTATCCATAGCTTGTTATGATCCACAGGCCTTGGCATAGTCAGTAAAACCCTCGTAAACATTTTTTCTGGCATTCTCTACCTTGAGCCAAGATCCACCTGACATCAGCAACAATATCCCTTGTTCCATGGCCTCTTACTCAATCCAGTCTGAACCTTTGGTAGCTTCCTGTCAAAGTACTGCTAAAACCATTGTTGGATAAGTTTCAGCAAAATTGTAGTGGCACGCGATATCTATGATATTGCTCTGTTGTTTGAGCATTCTGTGGGGTCATTTTTCATTGCAATGTGTACAAATACGGATCTCTTCCAGTCAGTTGGCTCATGAGCTGTCTTCCAAATTCCAGGCATAGAGGAGTGAGTGCTTCCAATGTATTATCAGCTTTTTGAAACATTCCACTTGGTATTACATCAATTCTTGGATCCTTGATTTTGACTGTTGCCTTCAGTGCAGTTTGAACTTCCTTCAGTAGCATTTGTTCTTGCCCATATGCTACCTCTTGCAATAGTAGAATGCCGATTAGTTCTTTTAATACAATCTGTGTATTCATGCTATCTTCTTTTGATAATTCCTGCATCATTCAATACTTTGTCCATGGAATTATTCAACATTGCAACTCAGATCTGGACTTTTTTTCTTAAGTTCTTTCAGTTTAAGATACGCTAAATGTGATCTTTGCAATGTCGGGTTTTCTAACACTAGATCTTTGCACATTTCATTAAAATATGTTACTTTGTCTTCCGAGCTGCCATCTGAAATTCTCTGTTCAGCTCTGGGACCTCATTGTGTTTTCCATCTGCTTTAGTTACTCTACAAGTAAGCGCAAGTTTACCAGTTTCTTCTGCCAATTCCTTTGATAGATACCTGTTCTTTCTTTTTAAAACCTTTTGAATGATGTTCTTGATCACCGCCCACCGCTCATCAGCTCTTTCTCATTATGGTAATGTCTGCGAATGTGTCTGGCACCTTCTCTGACCAGTCTACTGTTGTTCTTTAGACCTCAATATCTGAGAAGGTTTCAAAGCCATACTTATGGTTTTCAGGGACGATTTCCTCCATTTCCTGTTCTTGGTCAGGAAGCTCTGCTTGAAACCTGTTCACTTTGGGGGACCCTGCTGATATTTGAAATACCAATCTAACAGCTTCCAGCACACAGCAACACACAAGCCTCCACGGGAAGACACACTGACACATAAGTGATGGAGGGAAAACAGTGTCACACCAAAAAACCAATAAGTACCTACTCTTCGATACAGTTTATAAGAATTGAAAATGCATGATAACACATATTCTTTTTATCTTTTGAGAGCTTTCCATTTTAAAGGGTTAACAGATAAGAAGGATAATTATAAAACTACATAAATGGTGAGGTAGGGCCGTACACAAGGTGCTGAGGAGACAGTCAGATCTTCTCAATCAAAATGAAGAGATTGAGAGGGTTTCCTGGGGTTGCAATGCTTATACTCAGTTTGAAGAGTTGTTGTTAGTTGCTGTTGAGTTGATTGATTTTAACTCACGGTGAAATCAATTGGCAGAGCAGGACTGCACCATATTTTCCAGGCTGCGAACGTTCAGAAACAGGTTGCCCAGCCTGTCTTTCAAGGCACCTCTGTGAGTAAACCAACCTTTTGAATAAGAGTTGAAAAAATTCTTTCTACTACCTGGGGACTCACTTTAAAGAATTAATAGAAATCACCAGAAAAATAATGAGAAAGATAGCATATAAACATGAATCAGTATGCAGAAAACCAAAGAAAAACAAAAGATTTTACTGCTTTCCAAGAAGCCTGATGACTTGTTTTCTGTAAGAGTAATGGAAGTTTGTGAAGGGCTAGCAGGAGACAGCACTAGAGACAGGTGGAGTTCCTAATGTGCTTTTTGTGCCGGGGAAGGAGTCTGAACAGTATGACAGAAACTTCAAAGATCAGTTGAAAGTTCTAAACATGGGAATAACACAATCGTTAACTTTTATAGCACTGTCTCTGACAGCACAGTGGAGATTAGATTCAAAACGTTTCATATAAAATTCATGAGAATGCCTACGTCAAGCCTGTGTTGATCAAGCCAAAAATAACAATAAGAGCAACACATTCCCTCAGTCAATCCTAGTCCCAATTAGGCGTTGCTGTTGCATTCATCCACAGGACCACATCCTGGACAACAGAGAATGGCCATTACATAATCAGTATGCAACAGAGGTGGGACTTGACCTCAGGTCTTTCCAGCAAGACATTTCATCACCATGCTGTAGGAATTAATGTCACACTTTGCAAAATGATACTTTAAATAAAGATAATTTACAAGGGGACTTCGAAAAATCTTGTAAATTTTCTATTATCTTTAAATTTCATTATTTCATTAACTTTTTGAAACACACATAAATCAGGGCTTTAAATTGATTTATTCTGTTTAATCACTTTGCTAAATAAAATTGCATTTTTATTTCAACTATAATAAATTAGAATCTACTTTTAAACTATATATATGTGTGTATGTATATACATTATATCCTAAGCATATACAAAAATCAAATGGGGAACTTGTAAGAATGCAAATATTTGGCAGTGGTATCAATGAACTGGCTCTAAGTACTTTATAGAATAATATAATGTGTGTGTGTGTGTGTGTGTGTGATATTAGATATGTTGTTAGGTGCCATAGAGCCAGCTCTGAACAATAGCAACCCTATGTGTAACAGACTGAAACACTGCATGGTCCTTTGCCATCCTCACAATTTTTTCAATGTCTGAGCCCATAGATGCAGCCACTGTGTCGATCCATCTCCTTGAGGGCCTTCCACTTTTTCATTGCCTGTCCACTTTACCAAACATGATGTTCCTCCCTTGGGACTGGTCTCTCCTGACAACATATCCAAAGTATATAAGACAATGTTTTGCCATCTTTGCCTCTGAGCAGAGCTCTGACCTGATTTCTTCCAAGACAAATAAGATTTTCCTTTTAGCAGTCCATGGTCTTTTCAATATTCTTCTCCACCTCCACAATGCAAATGCATCAATTCTTCTATACTATTGCTTATTCAATGTCCAATTTTCATTTGCACATGATACAATAGAGAATAGTCCTCAGTCCTCAAAGTAATATTTTTGCTCTTCTAAAGAAGTCTTATGCAGCAGATTTACCTAATGTAACACGTCTTTTGATCTCCTGACTGCTAGTTACATGAGCATTGATTTTAGAATCAAGCAAGATGAAATTCTTGACGAATTCAACCTTTTCTACATTTCTCATGAAGTTACCTCTTGGGCCAGTTGCAAGGATATTCTTCTTCCTTACACTGGACTGTAATCCATACTGAAAGCTACAATCCTTTATTTTTATGTGTAAATGCTTCAAGTCCTCCTCACTATCAGCAAGGTCATGATATCTACAAATCACAGGGTATTAATAAGCCTTCCTCCAATCATGATACCACATTCTTTTTCATATAATCCGGCCTATCTGATGATTTGCTCAACATATAGTGTGAACAAGTATGGTGAGAGGATACAACCCTGACATACACCTTTCCTGGATTGTAAGCCATGCAACTGCCTTTTGATCCATGTACAATTTCCTCATGAGCACAGTGAAGTGTTCTGTAATCCAATTCTTCTCAAGATTATCCAAGGTTTATAATCATCCACACAGTCAAATGCCTTTGCATAGTCAATGAAACACAAGTAAATATATATCTGGTATTCTCTGCTTTGAGTCAAAATCCATATGACAGCTTCAATGATATCCCTTATGCCATGTCCTCTTCTGAATCTGGCCTGAATTTCTGGCAGTTTCCTGTCAATGCACTGCTGCAACCATTATTGGATTATTTAAGCAACAATTTACTTGTGTGCAATATCAATGATACCATTATATAGTTTGAGCACTCTTTCGGGTCATCTTTATGAGGGGTGGACATAGATATTGATCTCTTTCAGTCAATTGGCCAAGTAGCTATCTTCCGTGTGTGTGTGTGTGTGTGTGTGTGTGTGTGTGTGTGTGTGTGTGTAAAATCTCTCACCCAGCTATTAGTTTGTCATACTATGGTGACTACTGTGCTGTTATGATTCTGGAAGTTATGTCACTGACACTACAAACACTAACAAGGTTACACATTTTGAACAATTTTCATCAACTTCTGGACTAAGATTAGAAAGAAAGGCCAGGCAGTCATCGTAGACTATTGCCTAATTTGGTTGGTTTGGACATACCATCAAGAGGGGCCAATCACTGGAGGACAACAAGTATGATGAGCAGAAGACCAAGGAGTGCATGGGAGTCCCTTAGTGAGATGGATTGGCACAGCAGTCACAATGATGGGTTCATGCAGATAATCGTGATGATTATGCAGAGTTGGCTAACTTTATGCTATGGTCTACATAAGGTGAATGGCAGCTAACAAATCCGTATATCTACACACACATGCTCTCTCCTCTCTCCCTCTCACACACACACACGATCAGTAATCTAAATTAAGCTTAAATTTTGTAAACTTTGATAATTGTGCATATAAAGAATATTAGTGACATATAGTCCCTAGAGCTCTGTTTACTTAAAGGATCGAAGTACTTCTAAAAAATAGGAGAAGAAAATTGGAGTATAGCTAGGAATAAAGAAAGTAAAGGCACAGTCATAGCTCAGACATAACAGATCCATGTGGTCAATATTAGTAGATTGAGAGAACCACTAGGTTCCTGTTACTTAAATTGTCTGCTGGCCTAGTCTTACATCCCAAATTACTTGGGACTCCACAGGAATACTAAATTTAACACACTATACCTTAAAAATTGAGAGTAATTGTAATCATTTCACCCTTGGACCAGCTGCTAATTACAAGGATGAGAAGAAGGGCTTAATAATTCAGAATTTGGATTATATCATGCTTGATTTCTCAGAACACTCCAGCTTCAATAGTAATTAAGAGACCTGGAAAAGAAAGACCGCTACTCATCCTGAATGGCACGCTATCCCATATAGAGAAGATGAAGCCATAGGATGTATTGCTCATCTGCTACTCTCACAAAGAAGACTCTAGAGGTGAGTAAAGAACTTGCAGGTCTCATTCAGAGTGGAGAGCTAATAAAGGTAAATACTTTCATTTCTGGAAAGACTATCATTTCTAAGGTGTGGGAAGGTATATAAGGTACGGCGCAGCATTGCCTTATTTAGTCATAACGACGTGCTAAGAGAGCGTGCCACATGCACCGTCTACAGCTGTATCCCTGAACTTGTGAAGAAATGTTGCAACGGGCAGGCAGAAAACATTTTACATGACTGTCATTCCAATTTGGAATCCTCAGGTAAGACACATAGAAAATTTTCAAATATTCAACTATTTCAAATGTTTTACTGGAAACAGAATTTAGCAGTCAGATATACGTAGACTTGTCTGGAATACAAGTTGCTATTAGTCTGCTTAGGGCCTAATTAAACAAATGAAATAAACATGAAAATAACATGAATAGTAACTTTACGAATCTAGTAATTGCTGGAACAACAATCACCAGTCATTCAGTGGTAGTAACGGAACAGTAGTATTGGTGGCAACAGTTGATTGACTTTAGTAATATCCCCACTGTTCTGAGCATTAAATATTTATAGTATATTTGGTTTGCGTGTTCTATAGTCTGAAGGCAAATAATAGCGTCAGAAATAGCAATTTTTTAATAAGATAATGGCTGTGGCTCGGAAGACTTTAATGATATGATACTAGTAACAATTTATTGTTATTTCCAAAGCAACCAAAGATAAAAAGAGATCAGTAACAGACTCAAAGGGTTGGCAAGTTTTTTAAGTCAATGTGAGTTACCTACTACAAATACAAGAAAAAAGTTTAAGATCTCGAGAGAGGTAAGGACCGCCAAAGACTGGAGAGATTCAGAGGCAGAGAAATGCTGCCTATGTGGCGTCAAGCATCTTTTCTACTGAAAACAGGAGACAGAAGACTGATTAGATAGAGAACATAAGTGCTATGGAATTGTGCGGGATGACTTGGGCAGTAGGTAGATGGTGGCGATAGCCCAGAAATAGAGAAAGTTTGAGGCAATTTAAAAAGTATATAGCTATTTGGAGAAGTGATGGATTTATCAATTAATTTGAGGTCTATAAATTGAGATATTCATTGTGTGTTATATAACAGTTCTGGTTTGGGAGGTAAGTTATTTCAAATAAAATAAAAACTAGATACACTGATTTGATTTGGCAATATGTGTTTGGTGAAGTTGATGAGCATATTTTCAGTGAAGTAGTGCAGAGAGGAGTCAGAGTGTTCTTGTAGTGTGAATGCTGAGTTAGAACATATAAACTACTTTATTTTTTCTTTCATTTTTCAAAGTTCTTAATTTAAAAGAGAGAAAGACAGGACATAAGAGAGATCAAAATGTTTCCTGGTTTATTTATTACAAGTAGAATGAAAGAAAACTGGGAAATGAAATGAAATGCTATATAAAGGAATAGGTAGTGACATCAGACAACTTGAACTTGTAGTGGAAATAAAGGAAATCTTCAAAGGCACAAGTTCAAATGGTAAGACAAGTAGGCTACCCCGAGTCAAGATGCTTAGGGTAGCATATTTGTCTTCCATGTGCAGGCCTCTTTCTAACTCAATACTTCCTCTTGTCTGCGGTAAAACCGGCATCCCAGCTGACCTTCCATGTAGAACTGCACCTACACTGTGGTGGTATGTGAGAATGATGCCACGGATGGGGGAACACTTCAGAGACATCATTCATCTCTGACACACAGGAGAATGGTGGTTCCTAGGTGGAAGGAAGGAAAGAGGTGATGATCATAGATATGTCTCACATCGCCTCACGAGTAGAATAATGAAATAGAGAGAAATATGAAAAACTCAATGACTCACACACTGTCAGTGTCCTGTACTTATCCCACAGGTCACTTGAGTTCTCAGCAGATTTCATCTCCCTGACAAGTTACATCTTAAGTGTCCACATCTCACCTTCCTGCTCAACTGAAAGGAGGTATTTCCTGAAGGTATAGAGTTGTTCATGAACCTGTTAGGTGTCTGTTAGGTGCCATGGAGTCAGTTCTTAACATTAGTGACCCCATCACAGAAGATACAGAACCCAGTTTTGCAGTAGGACACACCACAGACTGACATAGAAGTGGTAAGGAATCTAGGCAACTCAAAAAGAAAGGAGATAGGCCATCATCTCTGCCTATACTTTCTGTGGGCTGATCCATCTTAATGCCCACATTTTCTCAGTATGGGATTGACCACCCATTGCCCAGAGGGTAGCTTAGTCATGAAAGCACCTTGTATTAGCTTTTCTTCTTTCTTCATCTCATGTTCCTGATTTCCAGTTAAGCTCCCCACAGACAAACCTTGCCTTAGAGTTTGCTTTTTGGGCAAACCCAAATGGAGAAACCTATAATTCATCATCTGGGGATCTAACTTCCAAAAAACAATTGGAAATATTATGGGAGGTGAGGTAGAGAGGTTCCTTATGAAAATTGATTACTGTGGGTTTAGTCATGTTACCCAAATCTCCCAAACATAACAATGCTGTTATATTAACATTCATATCTGAAGCCTGATACCTAAACCATGCCAGCTCTGGGTTCTTCTAAAATGCTTGTTGATTACTTGATTTTATGACACTCATAGTTGGATGGGAGGTAGTCAAACCTGTCAATCAGGTCACAAACTGATGCTGTCTCCTTGGGAGCAAGGCCTTCTCATAAGGAGGACTTCTTCCTCTCTCTCCTCATTCACCCTCCTGACTACTGGGATTGGGTCACTGACCCTGAAAGTTTCCAGTGATCCTCCATGTGTCTACAAGCTTGGATGTACATGATCGTGCACCAGCTGCTTTGATCTTCCTGTAGTTTGCGTCATTGCATGTGGCCGAGTAAGTCTGGAGAAGGACTTATGGATGATTGCTGAGCTTATATCCTTGACTTGGACAGGGATGGGATGCTTTCTTGATATATAATTACTTTTTATGTAAAACTCTTTGTTATACATATATGAGTGTCATTGGATTTTTTTGTCTACTCAACCTATCATAACAGTACTGTTTTTGAAAATCTAAAAATCATGCTTTATGTTTGCCTCCGAATTAGAGGTGTCGCCATTTGAGGCCTCTGCTTTTACCTCTTCCCTGGCTTCCACTGTAGACCCTGCACATGCTCACAGAAGACGCTGCCATCCCTGCTCGGCAGGCTCTTGAACCCAGGAAGTGAATGCTTTCCTCCTTAATTGTCTTCATTGTGGAGTATGCAAAAGGATTTCATGGGTTCTACCTGGATTATCAAATAATTGCCAATATAATTCTGCTTAATGCATGCCTCTTCCTTTCTGATTCTACAAGAAGCAGAAATATGACAGCATCTGAAATGAAACATGTGTCCACACCAATAGTTACATTAAATCCCCAAACTTTGAGGCCATTGTCCCAAGGTTGTGGAATTACCAATACTGTTTTAGGAATTTTTTTTTATGGAACTACCCATATCCTTCTTGCTTGTTGAGAAGATGACACCCCTATATTTACAGTCCTTCATGCATGTGCACCAATACACACTTGCACTCACATATACATATACACCCAAGCCATATACACACATACCCTGTTTCCCCGAAAATAAGACAGTGTCTTCTATTAATTTTTGCTCCCAAAGATACACTAGGTCTTATTTTCAGGGCATGTCTTATTTTTCCATGAGGAATAATATGGTACACGTTTCTTGTTTATTGTTTTATTACAAGAGACCTCGCACTTCCTGCCTGCTCTGGCTGTACTGCAGCCAACAGTGAGTTGTGCGGCAGCGCCCACCACTACTGTCCAGAGTCCAGAGTTACGGTAGCTTCGGGGGGTCTTATTTTCAGGGGATGTCTTACTTTCGGTGAAACAGGGTATATGCACACATGTACCTAAACACATATGCACACACAAGCACAAATACACTCCTACAGAGGGAAGCATTATTCAAGGTTTCCTTTCACAGGAGAGTTGTCATTGTTTGTTGTTCCTCGTGAGGTTTCTCAATATCCAAAATTAATAGACATGAATATTTCCCTGAGGCAAATAGTGTTACATATCTCAAAAACACATCTATATCAAAGTTTAGCAATAGGATGTTTCAATTACAATAAGAAGGAAAAGAATAAGCCTGGGAGCTAGAGAGCCCAGGTCATGAGGGGGATAAAAAGAAGTGGTGAGAGAAATATATAGGAAATGCTTAAATAAACTGTGGACTTATTTAATCTGTACACTCCTAAAATGTATTTTTAAATGATGTGTATAAAGAGTCTATAGAAAGAGACAGAATTCTTGTTATCATTTAAAAATACATAAATAAATGGTAAATATAACTGAAGATAATTAAAAACAAGTCCACAAGAACCAAAATATGACCTTGAGTCTATCCTTCCTGAATTCAAGAATGTCTCTAAAGCAGATTTCCTGGATTGAACACTAATGATAGAAAACTTGATGAACTGTGATAATGATGTTTCATGAACAAGT
>NW_022107431.1:51464038-51466437 GCF_000313985.2 Echinops telfairi | reverse complement strand
CATTAGTACATAGACAGAAATTGCCAGAAGGTCAGACCAGATTCAGAAGAAGATGTGGAACAAGGACTATCATTGATGATAACAGCCAGGTCTTGGCTGAAAGCAGAGCATACCAGACAGATGTTTACTAATGTTCTGTTCATTGTGCCAAGGCATTTGACTATGTGGATCATAACAAATGGGAAGTCCATAGGTGCTTATATGGGAGCCATACATGTATTAAGAGGCACTTGTATGAACATAACAAGGGAATGCTGCATGGTTCAAAATCAGGCAAAGTGTGCCACAGGGTTATATCCACTCACCATTCTTGTTCAATCTGTGTGCTGAAAAAAAATCATCCGAGAACCTGGATTGTATGAAGAAGAATGAGGCATCAGGATTGGAGGAAAGACTTATTAAGACCCTGCAATATGTAAATGGCACGATCTTGCTTGCTGGAAGTGAGGAGGACTGAAAACACTTGCTAATGAAGATCAAAACTTGCAGCCTTCAATATGGATTGCAACACGATGTCCCAAATACCCAAATCCTCACAGCTGAACCAATAGGTAACATCATGCTAAACAGAAAAAAGATTGAAGTTGTCAGGGATTTCATTTCACTTGGTTCCAAAATCAATGCTCACGTAAGCAGCAATTAAGAGATGAAAAGATATTTCACATTAGGTAAACAAGCTGCACAGGCTTCTTTAGAGTATTAAAGAGCAAAGATGTTACTTTGAGGACTCAGGTACACTTGACCCCCAAAATACTCATGGTTGTCAAGTCCATGCTGGTTCATAGTGAGCCCCTGTGTGTTTCCCAGACTCTAACTGTCTATAGGAGTAAAACGTCCAGTCTTTCTCCCTGTTGCTGCTGAGGGTTTTGAACCGCCAACCATGGGGATCACAGCCCAAAGTATATATCCTCTACATCACAAGGGCTCCCATGCCTGACCCAAGCCCTGGTGTTTTCAGTTGCCTCACATGCATGTGCAAGTTGAAATTGAATAAGAAAAACCAAAGAAGAATCAATGAACTTGAATTGTGATGCTGGAGAAAAATATTGAAAGTACTGCGGACTGCTAAAATGACAAACTAACCTATCTTGGAAGATGTAGGGTCAGCACATTCAAGGGTGGCCAGACTTTGTCTTAAGTACTTTGGCCATGGTGTCAGGAAGAACAAGTCTCTAGAGAAGGACATATGCTTCTTAAAGAAGAGGGGCAGGCAAAAAGAGGAAGCCCCTCAAGAAGATGGATTAACACTGGGAGCTTTAATGGGCTCAGGCACAGAACAAATGTGAGGATGTGACAGGACTAGACAGCATTTCCTTCTGTTCTGCATGAGGTCACTATGGGTTGGAAGTGCCCTGTACTCACCTAGCACCCACAAGAATAACTAAGTTAAATATGTATATGAATATGTATATGTATATATGTATACTATATACATTTAGATAATATATACACACATATATGTACATTTATTATATATATTAGAATTTAAATTTGCTCTTATATTCAGGGTAAACTCCAAACCTAGAATTTAAGATTTAAAATGTTATTAGTTTCCAGCCCTTTTCTTTTACAAGCCAAGTTCAATATGTAGAGAGAATATAAACAAATGGCGGGGATCATCAAAGATCTTATGGCAAAATCCATTCTCTTTAACTTGTCAATAAACTTTGTGAAGCCTCTTCATAGATTTTATTATATATGTTTTCTATATTTATATATAGGCATATAATACATATCGTTGTACATTAAGTGTGATATTAATACATATTTGTTCTTAATGCATATAAAATTTGATATTATTTCTACTTCAGTCTACATACAATGTACTCTCAAGCACTAGTCCTCATTCCCCCTCTTCTATTACTTCTTTTTTTAAGTACAGGATTTCATTTCATTCAAAGGTCATTTAAAAAGATTTTTAATCACGGTACATGGTGTAAGTAAAACTTCACTGCCATCGAATTGATTCCAACTCACAGGGATCCATAAGACAGGGTAGAGCTGACCCTGTGGATATATGAAAGTAGGAAGCCTCGTCGTTTGCCCTTGGAGTATCTAGTGGTTGAAAATTCCTGACCTTGAAGCTGGTTAGCAACTCAACGCATAACCACTATGCTACCAAGGCTCCTATGGTGTAAATAGATTCCTTAGAATACCTCATCTCTTCCCCACATTATCACAACCTAATCAAAGTAAGACAAACAGAATTAGAATTACATTGTCAGTATTCAACTTTGTTCCTCTTTCGACTTCCAAAATAGCAAATAAAGACTGAGGCACAATGATGGTCTCTCCTCCCAAGAAGGAGTAAGTCTCAAGACATATGTTCAGTCTACGTGTTTCTTTTGACCTGGACTGAATTCAGAGATATATATATATCTGAATCATATATATATATA
>NW_022107431.1:51454685-51463937 GCF_000313985.2 Echinops telfairi | reverse complement strand
TATATATATATGGTAAGAGAGATTTCCTTCGATAAAAGCTTTAAGATAATTGATTGTGGTTACCAGCAATGGCTATAGAAAAATGTAAGTTACATAGGACTCTGTATGATTCAAAATAAACACATAGGCCAGATCCCAGTGGGTCTACAAGGAGAAGCAGGGGAAGCTCTGTGTTAGTGCTAGGCTTATCAGAACAAAAGGAAGAATGGTCCCTCACCCATCATACGACATACAGGCAGTAAAAGTTGATCATTCAAATAAAGAGGGCAAGGGAGGGGAAAGCAGGAGAAAGGAGAAAAATAAAAAGAAAAGAGAATTTCCCTAGATGTAAATCAAATAGTTTTTCCAACACATAAGAGCAATTAAAAAAGCATTTCTTAGTTGTTTATAGTTGTGAGATGAGTTCTACCAAATCGCCCTCCAGACATCCTGGAAATGGCACTGGATTTGTAAAGAACATCGAATATGTTCATTCTTGATTAAGAGAACATTTCTCCTAAGGGTACTGAAGAGCTATCAACACGAGCATCAGTGAAGTACTTGGCCCTACCTTGAGTACTGATGGTTGGCTCACTGTCATTTCCATGGTCTTTTGAAGTCTCATTTTGGCATTTGCTTTTCCAAAGCATCTCTACATTTTTGCTTCTTAGAGTTTTTACTTATAAAGGATTTTTCAGAAATGATGTCACTCTTTTACAAGAAGGCAGATGTTCCACAATGAAAGAAAATTGTCCCTCAATTTACATTTCTGTGGGATTTCTTATATATATATTTGCTATGTTTCACAGCACACATAACTCAAAGCCAGACCCATTTAAAGTTCACATTCAGAAGAGCGTGGTGCCTAGGAAACATCGAATTGAATAACAATGCTATGATATTACATTTAAAGTGAGTTACTGGTCGTCATGCCTTTTCTTCTACCTTTTATTAGAACACTGAGAAATTCTGGTTACAGAAATGCATTATATCACACCTGAAAATATGATATCCCTGTGGATTAGGGGGAGATAAATTTGCACGGAAAAGGTTGCTTCCAGTGTTTCTAAAATGATTGCTAGCTCAAGGCTGAAACATCAATTTTAAAACCTGGTGTGTTTAAGTGGGCAGGAATCCACGGATGGTCCATAAAATGTATTGACACAAAGGAACATAGGACTTATAGTTCAACTGAGAGGGGTAAAAACTATAAGGAGGCAAGAGACGAAGGGGGAACAATAACACACATGAGCCTTCGAACCTTGTGCTAAAAATCAACAGAAGCCCGAATTACAAACTATAAACCTAGGCTGTGCTCTTAAACACAGTCCTCAGCCTGCTTTCACATCTAACAGTTGCCTCCAGTCTCCTCTCTTAATCGGACTAAATTGTTTCTAATGAAAGACCTTCCTACCATGCTACTAATTGACATGTCTCTCTCTTTTGGATTCACAATCGCCATGTGATTGCAAACACTCATCCTCTTGGGGGTCCCTTACCAAGCTATTTAATTATTTTAATCCTCTCTTCTAGTAGCAACCCTGGCAGTTCCTGAACCACTAGCATTACTCTTCTGTTCTGTGTACTTCTTATATTTCTGTACCGCTTCCACTATAATTTTCTAGTAATGAGATCCCCCAAACAGAAGTATTATTTATTATTGCCATTGGGATTGTGCCCTGCCCTTGGAAGAGGCCCAGTTTCCTCCTGCTTGGTAATGGGACACTTCTGGAGATGAATCTAAAATCATAATAGCATTCCCATGTACCCATACCTTTCAGCTGGTTTATAATTTGTATTTGTATATTACCATAGGTCTTTATGACAATATTATTTCCAGTTTTTATTCTTTCTCTTTGAATATCTTGTTTTTAATTATTTTTCTTAGGCATGTGAGACTCCCCTGATCCAGACAGAATTTATCTTCTTGTTGTTTATCCATATTGCTTCAGTTATAAGAATTCCATGTTCAAATATCGTATTTGTCTTTCCCTTTCACACCAGAATATATAGAAAATAGTACCATTGGTATTTTTTGTTCTGTCTTTCATCATATGATCAACACACACTCACTGATCCTGAAGGCTGCTTCTTAAGACACACTATTTCATCATTTCTGTTTAGACGGGACACTCTTATAAAAGCTTTAAATGGTCTCAGATCTCTTGTCATTTCCATTTCCGTGTTCCTTTTGTAACCAGGAAATCTCTTTGGATGAATACATTTGAACAACAAACCAAGATGCCACAAAACACACAGCTTAAGAAATAGCATTTATAATCCATACCTAAAAGATTACTATTTGCTATTTAGTAGGGTAGTATCATTTATTTTCTTCTTATTCATATAAAACTTCATAAAGCAAATAGTACCTTAAGCTGCCTGACATAGATATAGAAGGGTATGTGTATAAGACATTAGAAGACTATTGTTTTAAAGCAATCACCAAGCAAATTGGAAAAGATTTTGGTGAAGTAAAGCAACATAGACTTCATACAAACCTTAATTCTACTTTCAATTTCACAGATAACTGAATGTGAATCTTTGATCAGTTATATTTCAATCTATCTCCTAAGATATAAAATGGATATAATATATCATCTTTTACAAAAGTGTGGTCAGGTATAGGGCTTAATACAGCCAGAGTAATTTGTGCAATGTGTAATATGTTGAGCCTTCAATAAGATATTATTTGCTGATTAAAGTAGAAAATGCTCAATGTCTGTTTAGCACCGGAAGCAGAATTGCTTGTTTTCATTGCTAGGGCAAACAATGTCAATAAGATGAATTTCCTTCATTATACCACTGAGTCTCAGACAATTCATTCAATATTCCTCATTGTCCCAATACTTTTGTTATTCAATATTTTGGCTTATTTCAACAATCATAACTTGTAGCAATAACTAGGCATAAGATAATAGCATAAGATTATTAGTACATAGGTGTTCAGGCCATGAATATTTTTAGAGTACTTCCTACTAGTATTTCTTTGGAGGATGAGACTGAGTGACTATGGGGCTTTTGCTGTGTTTTCAGTGTCCTAATGTATCTTATGTATGCTGTATATGCTGTATTTCATTATATATCCCATATAATATTATATATTTTCATAAAAAATTACTTCTTTGTGCTTTAATGGGATGCTTACATTTTTCATTTCCATCCTTGACTTCCTGAAGACTTTGCTGTTACATGAAGACCACAATTTAATTGTTCATATTCTTTGTATTCAGGTCTATAGCCTAATATAATGCCACGTTTTACCACCTCTTCTTATTCTACTTAAAATACAGTAGCACAGAGGCACAAATTTGGAGTTCGAGTTAATTGAATTAAAAAGCTTCCTATTCAACATTAGTTGTGTGGTTTGGGATAAATTATTTCATTTTACTTAACCTCTCCTTCTGTGAGTCATTTTGTTTATGTATATCACTTGTCAGGTGTATGTTTTCATTCAATGGAACCAACAGAGAGTGTTTCTAACTTAAAGTTTTCATTGCACCTATATTTTTAAAATAAAGTATGATTATGTGATTTTTGTTTGTCTTTCATATATTTTCTTGCATCTACACATTTATTTTGGTTCCTATTGCTTTCCCTTATCTCACTCTCAGACACCTAAGTGTCTAAGTGATTATATCAGTGGTCTCTCATCTATTCTTTAAACCTCCAGCTTCCTTCTCATAAGATATTTCTGCCAAAATCAACTCACTAAAATATTTTACATGATGTTATACTCCTTATAACATTTACTGGCTTCATATTGCCCAGAGCAAATTTACCAAAATGCATTGCACAGAACATTGTTCCCACAAGGTGCTCCTTAGAAACAAGGTTCTGAGAACAAATTGGAAAACACAGCACACTTTCCCTCCACTTGCAAATTCACAATGAGTGCCAGCACATCAAAGCCTCTAAAGATATTACGGACTCATTTTACAAAAAGAAGAAAATTAAATAACGCCAGAATTCATCTTTTTATGAGATTTCAAATGCACATATCAAATTTGAGTTTATGATAATATCACTACAATTAATCTGTCCAAAAGAGAACACTTGATTCCTCAAACCAAGCCAAACCATTAGTGGTCTAGTTGATTTCTACTCACAGTGACCTTATAGGGCAGAACACACCTGCCTCATATGTTTCCAAGACTGGAAATCTTTACAAATGCATTTTGTACTTCTTCCTCTCTTTGAGTGGTTAGAGCGAGCCAGCAGACTTTCCAGCAGCAGCTGAGTGTTTAACCATTGTGCAACCGGGGCTCCGTTTGATTCCTCTACTTTCCTTTATGCCTGCTCCTATCTGTACATCCCTGTGTTAGTCTTGGTAGACTCGAGAAACAAATCCATGGACACACATATGTGTATAAGAAAGAGATTTATATACAAGAGCAATTGAACACTAAACAAACAGCCCAGCCCAGTCAAGATCAAGTCCATAAGTCCAAGACTAGCCCACATATCTGATATCAATCCATACAGTCCTCTTCAGACTCACAAAACACATGCAATGACGCTGAATATAGCAGGCCAGTGGGTAGAAAGTCTTTGGATCTAGTGGCATTGGAAACATCTCAGCGCTGGCAGGGGTCTCTGCATCAGGGTGGGTCCGTGTGTCTTGTCAGCTGCTATGTCTCCTAGGGTGTGAGCAGAGAGTCTCCCACTTCCAAGGAGGAAGTAATGGATTTCCCAGAATTCTCAGAAGAGAGCCATGCCCACACAGAGGCCTCATTTGCTAAGATCTGATTGACAGGCCTAACAAACCATTATACATCTACCACAATCCCCATTCGCCCAGGTGCTCATGCCAAAGATTTAGAAACCTCCTTGATTCTTAACTTTTTATACTTCAAAACCACTACATCCAAGTTATCAGCAAGTGATTTTTTTTCTCCCTCATTAGTAGATGTTTAAATCAACCAATTGCTTCTTATAGAAACAATGAAAACATACTGACCCAAATCATCATCAGACTTTTTCATGACTCTGGTAAACTTTTAATTCATCTCTCTATATATGCCCTGAACCTCAGAATTCTGTTCTCCACAAATCAGTCAGAAGGGCAATTTAAAATATGAAAGATACCATGCTGCCCTTCTATGTAAAATCCTCAGGTGGACTCCTAAATCAACCCACGGTGGTGTAAACAGGATTGTACTAGACTTCACACTGTACCTAACTACAAAACTGGTAAACATAGGTAAAACAAAATATTTTCTGGATAAAGTCTCTACAGACTATGATTTTTGAGAGAATTAAATAAACCTGCTTTCTGCCTGGAGGTAATGTCTATAAAGTACAGCATAGGGAAGCAGAGGAATAATTTTAAAAATATGGAAGCAATATACACCGTGTATGTACCCAAAAGAATTGATCAATGTTTAGCTATTTCTAGTTTTAGCATATGATCAAGAACTAATGGTACTGAAACCCAAGCATTCAGAGAATAGGCAAAAAAAGAAGCCTCCACGAGTTCATAAAATACCAATTGAAATGTGGACAGACATTAAGTGGAGAGTCACAGAGGTTAAATCTAGGGAGATAAAAGTAATGAGTTTAAGAAAGAAGCTATACAGATAAAGAATTCCAGAAACATTTAATAGTAGTCTCAAGGAGAAGCCTATGCATATTAGTCTGTGAAAGCACAGGATAGATTTCAACAATGAGCAACACTTTTCTAGGCTGGACAATCTCCCAAGCTCACAGAGGCAAGAAGAGAAACTTAATTTCCAACCAGCAAGAATAGAATATCCTTAATTTCCAACCATCAAGAATAGAGTATCCTTAACATCTGAGATATGCAGTGGAAACCTAGAAAGATCACACTGTACCAGTAGGATTAAAAACTTTAGAGTGAAGGTTATTCTAAAAATGGCTCCAAAATTTTGAATTGGGCCTTATATGAACAATTCTAATCTGCACATGATTTTTCTATCTTCCAACACAAAGTGTGATACTGTTTACAGGTAGCTGTCTTCAAAATTTCATGACATACATAGGTGAATTCATCCAGGGCTTCATCACCTTATTCAAACATTTCGGTTGGTATTTCCTGAATTCATGGAGTCTTGTTTTTTTGACAATTTCTTGAGTGTAGCTTGGACTTCTGCCTTTGTTCCCATTGATTCATGATTATATGCTACCTCTTGGAATTATTGAATATGTTCAATTCTATTTGGTACAGCGTGCCTATTCCTTCCATATTTTAATAATTATTTCTGCACTGTTCAATAATATGACCATGGAATCCTTCAGTACGGCAACTATAGCCTTGATTTTTTCTTCTTCAGTTCTTTCAGCTTGAGATATACTGAATGCATTTTCCTTTTCTAATTTCAGGTCTTTGTGTATTTCATTGTCAAACTTGGCTTTGTCTTTTCTAATTGCCCTTTAAATTTTCTGTTCAGCTTGTTTACCTTATTATTTCTTTCGTTAGCTTTAGCTACTCTGCTCAAGAGCAAGTTTCAGAATCTCTTCTGATATCCACTTTGGCATTTTCTGCCTTCAAATGACCTTTTGCTTTTTTCATGTACAATGCCCTTTATGTCATTCCACAGCTCCTCAGATCTTTTGAAATTAGTTTTTAAGGCATTAAATTTGTTCTTGAGATGCTCTCTATATTCAGGGAGGATATTCTTTTTTATAGAATATATATATCAAGATAATGGCTCATACTGTTGTAAAAGGAAGCCAATATGAGTTCAGAGAGGCTTGAAGCCCGTGGAAGCTTCTATATATGTGTGCAGATTGGAGAGGTGATGAGCCTAAGTTCAGCGGGAAGCTGAATAGGCAGATGAACCCAAAGTCAGCAGGTCAGATGGTTCCCAAGATTGAAAGGGACTGTGGCAGGCCATTGGTTGGAGTCCAAAGAATCAGAGGCCAGAGACTTATGAAACAGCTATAGGATACAGACTCAGCTAAAAGCAAATTGATTTTCTATAACATTCACTTAGATAGGAAGTAGGTTATATGTCAGTCAGAAGAGGGAGTTAGCAGGACAAGTGGGCTAGGAGATAGAGCTGGTGACAACACTCCAAGGATGCTACGAGAGACCATACCCTCCTTCCCCTCCTCCTTCTCCTCCCCTTCAGTGGCCTTCAGGCCCAGGTACAGAAGACTACCTGTTACAGATATACAGATAACTTTGAATGCTGCGCTGTTGCTTAGCTCCAGACCTGCAGACAATAAAGTTACAGTGGAAAATCCCCCAGCTACTGCCTCTCCCCAGACCCAGACTACAAAACTCTCCACCTCTCACCTGGACAGTGTGACTTTGCAGGGCCCCAACTGGGGACACCCCCGCGAACCTCACCCGGGAGCTCAGGATGCTCCTGTCCCTTTATCTGCTCTCCCTTCCCTCCTGGGAGCTCTGAAATAAGCCTTTGAAAATGTTTTCTACCTTTGCCTCTTTCTCTCTTTCCATCGCCAAATCAACCTCACATTTGGTGGCGAAACCCAGCAGGAGTAAGAGGTGTCTTGACGCACTGCTGCCCACCCTTGGGCCAGTGTGGCACCCCTCTCTCCTCCATCTCCTCTTCCCTTGGACCAGGACCACTCAGCTGCCATCTGCCATATCTACGAGTGAGTAACTGACCTAAGTTTTATTTCTGCTCTTTCTGCCACTGTCCCTTGCTGCTGGGTTCTTTTGAGGCTCTGTTATCTCATTTCTGAATCATGGGCCCATGGCAGAGCTGCGGTCAAAGGACAGCAGTTAGGGATGCCTGAGTCTTGCTGTTCCTTTTCTGGGGGAGCTGGGAAGCCAGGCTTCCCCCTACCCCCATTCCAAAGGTCAAAGACATTAGGAGACACTTAACTCTCACTGTTCCTTTTCTGGGGGAGCTGGGAAGCCAGGCTTCCCCCTGCCCCCCTTTTCAGAGGCACAGTTGGATACTCAGGATGCTGACTGTCTAGTTCGATCTCCTCCAGGAACCCTGCACCATGGGAAACAAAAAGTTCCAAGCCAGACCCATCTACACCTGTAGGATGCCTCCTGGCTAATCTCTCAACCCATGGCTTATGCCATATCTCCTGCCCAAACTCCTTGTTGTTTATTGCAATTTGGTTTAGCCCTAGTATAAACTAGATAACGGGTCTCAATGACCAGAAGACTGTATTTTTTATTTCAACATTTTAACTGATCTCAGTAACTTTTGCCAGTGAACTGGCAAATGTCCTGAGGTCCCCTACGTCCCAGTTTTCTTCCTTCTATGGTCCCGTTCCTCTCTCGGTACTACCTGTCATGCCGCTCAAGTTCTTTTAGCCCAATACTCTCCTAACCAGAAACACTTGCCAGCTCAAACAGACCCACCACTCCTAATTAGGTCTCCGACAATACTCCCCCCTCATCTTTCTCTGAACTCCCTGACTCCTTGTCTACACCCCCACCCAGTAAGACCTTTTCTATATTCTGGATGCCCTTCACCCTCACCTCCCTCCACTACCCCCTCAACTCCCAATCACCCCTCTGCCATTCCCCCAACTCCAGGCTCCAAGCTCTCTCCTTTTTCTTCCCCTGTAAGTCATCACACATGTTCACACTAATCCCTCCTCTGCTCCCTACGGGAAGTTGCAGGCACTGAAGGTCTCATCTGTGTCCATGTTCCCTTCTCTCTCACTGACTTGTCCCAAATTGAAAAGCGCTTAGGTTCCTTTTCCAAAATTCCCACCACCTACCTCTAAAAGATTCGCTATTTGTCAAGCCTATGATTTATCATGGAATGATATTTTTGTAGTCCTTTCATTCACTCTCACCTCAGATGAAAGAGAGTGTGTTTTAATTGCTGCCCAGCAGCAGGCAGACCAGGTTCATCTCATTGACCCCAACATACCTGTGGCAGTCCTGAGGCAGGAACCAGCCTGGAATTACCAGACAAATACCCAGGCAGGCCGGGGAGGCCAGGCCCGTGAAGATAAAATGCTTCAATGTGTCTTGGCTGGCCTCTAGGCAATTTCTCACAAAGCGGTTACTTTTGATAAGCTCGGGGAAATTACTCAAAGGCTGGATAAAAATCCAGCGGCATTTTTAAATCACCTGACTGAAGCCCTTACCCAATATACCTGCCTAGACACAACCTCCCTAGCATGGGCCACTGTCCTTGCCACGCATTTCATTACTCAATCAGCTTCAGACATTAGAAAAAAGTTTAAAAAGGCTGAAGATGGACTTCAGACTTCTGTCTGGGACCTGGTAAATATGGCCTTTAAATTCTTTAATACCAGAGAAGAGCAGGCAAAGGCAGACAGGGAGTTCCCAAATCACCAGAAGGCAAA
>NW_022107431.1:51451376-51453928 GCF_000313985.2 Echinops telfairi | reverse complement strand
TGGTCAGTGTGGGTTAACATGGTTACTCTCTGTCTGAAGATCAAAGAGAGCGATATTCCTTCCTACAATGGTAGGTATAAGCCTAGCCTCTTCAATTTAGGCATCTGGAGTGGCTGGAGGAGCACTCAGCCACTCCATCATCTCAGCACAAGATTTTAAAGACCGATTACAGGCTGCTTCGGAGTCTACCACAGCCTCTTTGGCCTCATTGCAATGCCAGATCCCCTCCCTGACCCAAGTTGCCATACAAAACAGATGGGCCTTGAATCTTCTCACTGATGAAAAAGGGGGTACCTGCCTTTTCCTCAGTGAAGAGTGCTGTTATTACATCAATGAATCAGGGCTGGTGGAGCAGGACATAGAAATGCTGACCCACCTAAGTGAGGACATCCACGGTCATGGAAGGACGAATTACTCCCCATTTGGCAGGCTGCAATCCCCTTAGCCATGTGGTTGTTACCGCTATTAGGGCCATTGATCCTTATCTCTTTATTTTTTCTCTTAGCTCTGTGTTTTCTCAGATTTATCCAGCAGCGCATATAAGAACTGTCCAGGATCACAGCAAACCAGCTACTACTTTACCTGTACACCTGTTTGGCCACTGGCCCCCCCTCTTCTGCCTGCTCCGGTGTCAAAATCTACAGTGCCCTCTACCAGCAGGAAACAGCCACATAATTCGACACCCCTTATCACCAAAATGCCGGCATGTCTGGCAGAAGCGGAAGTTAGCAGGACAGGTAGGCTAGGAGCTAGAGCTGGTGAAAACATTCCAAGGATGCTATGAGAGGTCAGACCTCGACCCCTCCTCCTTCTTCTCCCCTTCAGTGGCCTTCAGGCCCAGGTGCAGAAGATTAACCATTACAGATAACTTTGAAAGCTGTTGCTTAGCTCCAGACCTTCAGATGACAAAATTACAGTGGAAAATTACCCAGATACTCTCTCCCCCAAGATCCAGGCTATAAAACTCTCCACCTCTCACCTGGACAGTGTGATTTTGCAGGGCCTCAACTAGGTGCCTGGCCCATGAACCTCACCCAGGAGCTCAGGATGCTCCTGTCCCTTTCTCTGCTCTCCCTTCCCTCCTGGGAGCTCTGAAATAAACCCTTGAACTGTTTTCTACCTTTGCCTTCTTTCTTTCTTTCTATCCATCGCCAAATCAAACTCACATTATACCCTCAAATACATTTGTTTTAATAGCATTAGGGCTGTGACCAGTGTAACTGGTTGCTTTCCACTCTAATGTTCTTCCAAGTGATTAATGGCTCACAATTAATCCTATTATGGAGTTGATTACATTGTATTATGTTACATCATGCAGAATTCCAAAGACTTAATTGGAGAACTACTGAGAATCCTAAATTATGTATCCTTTAGTCAAATTATGCATGTAACTGAAGAATCAAATGAACCCAAGGTTAACAGGTCAGGTGGTTCCCAGTATTGGCAGACAATATGACAAGTCATTGCCTAGAGTCCAAAGAAGCAAAAGTTTATGAGCCAGATATAGGATCTAGACCCAGCTAAAAGCAGAATAATTCCCCACAACATCAACTTATACAGGAAGTAGGACATACCCTCAAATAAGTGTGTTTCAATTGCATTATGGCTATGACCAGAATAATGGGTTACATTCTACCCTAATATTCTTACACCTGATTGACTACTCACAGGTAATCCTATTATAAAGTTGATTATATTGTATCAGGCCACATCATGGGGGATTACTAGACTTTAACTGCCAAACCAGTGATAATCCTGACTCAGTCAAGCTGACACAAAACCTAACTATCACAGTTTAGTTTGGGCTTTCTTGGACTTGTTTTAATTATCCTTAACTTCAACAGGAATTTACATATGAGCAGTTAATGGTCCATTCCAATTCAGCACTTGGTATTGTTTTGAATGCTAATGTTAAACTTCTTCATTGTTTTCTTCCCACAGATATAGTCAATTTGATTCCTATGTATTCCATTCTGCAAAATCCCTGTGTATAGTTGGCTGTGTTGTTGAAAAAAACAATTTCCAATGAAGAATAGTTGGTTTCATGTGATCTCTAGATTTGTTTCTATTATCAAGGTAATATTTTCCAGCTACTATTCTTCCTTCTTTGTTTCCAAATCTCCCATTTCAATACCCAATAATTTAAATGCAATTTTATTATATATTTGATCATTTTCAGATAAGGGAAGTTGGAATAAGTCTTTGATTTCTTTATCACTAGCTTAAGTGTTTGGTGTATAGCATTGACTAATTGTCTTATTAACTTAACTCCTTTGTAAGAATATAAATATTACGTTTAAAAAGACAACATTATACTTCTAGATATTAAAAATAATTCATAGAGATATTACAGGGTTAAAAATGGATCGATTTGGTTGTGTCTTATGTAATATTGTCATCATATTTTGTGAAGGTAAACCACATTAATTTACAATATGTATTGTGAATATTAGAGAACTCCTTAAAACACAAAACAAAGGAAAATAACTAATGAGCCAAGAGTAAAGATAAAATGGAACACTTTAAAAATTACTCCAAAAAGGAGTTTGGAA
>NW_022107431.1:51446888-51450654 GCF_000313985.2 Echinops telfairi | reverse complement strand
ATTCATATACATCTTGCCTAGGGTTTCTAGGGCTTTGAAAATCTTTACAGATGTTTCCCAGAGTAGACAACCTCATTTTTCTCCTAAGAGAAAACTGATAAATTGAACACGATCTTGTAGTTAGCAATCCAATACATTACTAAGTAGCACCACCAAGGCTTGTTGAATAGGATCTAAAATAACACTCAGCTATGAAACTCTACTCTGGACCACTTTGGGTCAACTTGCACAGATGTCATACCCATCAAATTGAGGGTGATCAGGTTAAATTGCCATAGTCATCAGCGCTTTGCTTTGTTTTCCATCAGAGAAAGAAGTTTCAGCCTAAACCTCTCACCTTTATATTTCTTGTATGTGTCTTAACACCTGTCTTAGCTTGCTCTTAAAGGATCGCCAAGGAGCAGAATGCCATTTCTAAGTACTACACCGCCTGAACGATAGCATCTAAGAGGTAAACCTCATCTCATCTTAAGCTCTCTGATGTGAGGTGAGAGATGCATGCACTAACCCTAGAGCCATGAGCTCTAAACTCCAATCTGCTGTGCACTCTAACCTCCTTTAAAGTCTGACTGTGGGAGGGGAGTAAACAGGTCTGGAAATCACTTTTCAGATCCCTCATTTTTAGGTCCTACTTAGGTGGTTAAGTACCTTACTTTGGGGCAAGGAAATATCACAATGTCTTCTTTAACCATCAGCCAATTAGCTGGAGCAGAAATTTAAATAAAAAATATTCTATTTAACCCTTCTTATATTGGTCAATTCCCACCCTAGCTTAATAAATGTGTTTTAAACTCCTAAAATAACACACATAATGCAATCTTCTCATCTTTGCTTTCAAACATAAAAATAGTTGCCAGCAAGTTAATTTCTCTCATGGCAACACAGTGTGTGTCAGAGGAGGAGTGTGCTTTAGGAGGTTTTCAGTGGCTGGTTTTTTCAGAAGTAGATAAGCTTTCTTCTGAAACACCCAGAATCCCCCTCTCGGCTTACATTTATTTATTCACTAAAATCAACTTTCAATTAACTTTAAACCCTCTTCTTTTTTTTTTTTAATTTCCAGAGCAAGTGTGGCACTTTCCATGAATATGGCTCATTTGGGTTTTTCACAGTGTATGATTTGTTATATGATGACAGCTTATCCAGACATAGTACCATTGGTTTATTTCTCTGTATTTGTTTCAGATGCTCAGATTATTTACTTAGAATACTTAGAATTCTCAGATGATTTACTTAGAATCTCAGATTGTTTACTTAGAATGCAGAATAAGTATGGCGAATAAGTATGGTAAAACCACCTTTCTGGATTTTGAACCATGCAGAGTCCCCTTATCCTGTTTGAACAATTGCCTTTGGGTCCTGACCACAATGAAATGTTCTGGAATTCCCATTGTTTTCAACGTTGTGGATAGTTGGGTATAATCTATATACTCAAATGCCCTTTGCATAGTCAACTAAACAAAATTAAATATTTACCGGGAAATCTTTCTCTCAGCCAAGACCTGTCTGAAATCAGCAATATCCCTTGTTCCACAACCTCTTCTGAATCCAGTTTGCATTTCTGACAGTAATTTATGGATGTCCCAACTGTAATCGTTATTGAATGATCTTCAGCAAAATTTTATTTGTATATGATATAAATGACATCATTCAATTATGTCTACCTTTCTTTGGAATGGATCTCTTTCAGTTTACCAGGTATCTGTCTTCCAAACTTCTTGGTATAGGTGAGTGCTTCCAGTGCGTCATCAATATGTTGAAACATTTCAATAGGTAGTCCATCAGTTCCTGGAGTTTTGCCTTTTACTGATGCCTTCCAGGTACCTTGCACTTCGTCCTCATTGGTTCTTTATCATATGCCACCTCTTGAAAAGGTTGAATGTCCACTAGCTATTTTTGTTAGAGTGACTCTGTGTATCCCTCCATATCCTTTTGATGCTGCCAGCATCACTCAATATTTTGCCCATAGAGTCTTTCCATATTGCAACCCAAGGCTTGACTTTTCTTCAGTTATTTCAGCTTAAGATATGCTAGCTATAGCTTCAGATATTATAGGTTTAATATACAAAGGGTTTAAAAGAGGACAGAGAGTATATTGACCAATTTTTTGGAACACTTACCCTGTCCTATATGGTCACTGGGAGTCAGAAGTAAATTGATGGCAGAGAGCTCAGATGTTTTTGTGTGCATGTTTGCATGTCTAGGATGAATAGTTGTATGCCTCCAGTTGATTCCAGCACATAGCAACATTATGACAGTATAGAACTGCCCCATGAGATTGCTAAGCTGAAATCTTTACTGATGCTGAATGCCACATCTGTATCTTGCAGAGCAGTTGCTGGATTCAAACAGCAAATATTTTTGGTTAGCTGCCAAACAATTAACCACTATGTTAGCAGGGCTTTTTCTTCCTGCACAGAGAGATCAAATGCATTTTTAATACTTATATTTCCAAGTTGGTGACTGATTAGTACATAATTTTAAACATTTTTGACATTTTAAATATTTTACAATAAAGCAAAAGAAATGTCAAAAATGAATCCCAAAGATATAACTTTCTATAGTAGCACATGTAGTCATGTGGAAAGTATGTGGGACATGTGAGAGATAAAAGAACAGAAGCTCAATCACCCTACACTATAATAGAAGGTATATGTCTTTAGATTATAAAGGATGATAGTTACAGATAATTAATTTCTTAATCCTTTCTTCATTTAATTTTACTGTAATAGAGATCTTAATCTTCCATGGTTAAATCTTCCAAAATTTAGATTACTGCTCTTGTTGAAGGTGTTTATGCTAAGAAAAGATACCAAACCAATGGAAACCTCATGAAAATTTAGTATGAAAAAAAAATTCTACCAAGTTCAGTTTTAATAATTAGAGGAAAAGTTATCTGATGATGGAGTTCTTATATCCTGCACCTACCTCCTTTCCCTTTTAGGACATAATGACTATTGCTTGGTTTATACTTAAAAAATAAATAAATAAATTTACCATAAAAAGAGAAAGATTTTTTTCCAGATTAGTTTTAGTCATCAATGAAAGATATTTTTCAATAAAAATATATTAGAGTTTTGTTATTTAAAGTTTTATTCACCCTTTATCATTAGTTTCTACAAGATGATTTGTAGAATGACAGAGTTAGATGAAAACTCTTGTTTTATTTTAGTTTTAATAACCTGTGGTTTTGTTTTTCTTAAATAGGAAAAAAAAACCATCTTCTGCAATGAGATCATCAGAAAACTTGAGTCCCAGAGAATTGAAATGGGTCTTGCAATTCGTTACTCTGAATGAAAAGTATTCTTTTATTAACAGGAGGAGAACTACTGCTCTATACATTCATTTAGTTAAACAAGATTTATTGTAGCCTTCTAAGTAAACATGGTGCTGAGTATGTTGTGTCTGTGTAAGCTAAGAATTGCAGGCTGTGTAATCCAGGAGTTACGTTAGAAGATTGAGGTACATCACTAAGCTAAAGGAGCAAATTTGAGAGATAAATGATATATATCTGAAGCAACTAACCCCCACTCTAAGTCATATGCAGAAAGACATGCACATATTGAAAATGATACAGGATAGCAAAAAATATCTCAGATCCCCTCCATACACACATAGCGTTCACTTACATACTGAAAAGAAAACCCGGTCTGGAGACTATTAGCACGATTCCTTTCACCAGATCCCTCAGAAGCAGCATGAAAGCAGAAAGTACCCTTAGAGAACGAAGTTAGGAAACCAGTATGAAGATCAAACTCAATCCAAGAAG
>NW_022107431.1:51411314-51446278 GCF_000313985.2 Echinops telfairi | reverse complement strand
AATCAGACTATCTGTTATGTGGGAAGCCTGTTAAAGCTCTAATGATACCTCGATCTGTAAGAATTTAGAATCTACCCTCGAACTACAGACCAATGAATCTTATTTTCATACCCGGAAAGCTGGCTGGAGTCATAATGAATGTAAGTGTGGGGACTGCTGAAGCAAGCATCACATTGAGAAAAAAAAAGACCAGCTGGCAAGAAATCATATCTGACTATTTTGAGACCTAATTTAACATGTTGAAAATAAATAGATGTGATTTATTTAGTTCTAAAATTCATAAAAAATAGACTTTGATCTTACTGTGCATTCCTATTTATCTCAATAGTTATTTAACTCTGTAGTCAGTTCAGAAATTAACATTTTGTGGGGGCTCAAAAAGTGGCTGTAAAATTCAATAGACCCTACCAATAAAAATGTAATTGAATCACACCAAAAATTTAGAGTCATCATTATTTTTCCCTAGACAGAGAGCTGAGTTATAAAGAAGTAGCAATGCGATGGAAAATCTTGGCTTTTCTGAGGAGTGAAGTAGAAACCACTGGGTCCCTGAGGTATGAGAATTTCCTAAGTAGCCAGGATGAAAAACACACAGTAAATGTCTTAAGTCTGCAGATGTATTTTTTGAGATAGGAAAATGCCAGCCCAATGGGGACATTTTCCAAAACCTTCTTGCTTTGTGTGTGTGTAAAAATACAAAGTAGCCTGTCAGTTTCACTATGGGAAAAAATCATGCAAACCACATACAGTGAAAGTTTATGAGGTATCCATTTCAAGCCAGTGTTCATTAGATTACATGGCTTGCTGCATTGTACCTATGTCTGTACCCGTAGAGAGCTTTATTATTCTTTAAAATGCTTCAGCATGGGCCACTGAGGAGAAGGCTGTGAGAAAACAATAAGCATAAAGTGTTCAGCACAGTTTAGACAGTGTCATCAGCTACAATCTCCGGAAGCTATCAAAATTTCACCAGAGAATATTACTCAGAGGATGAGCCACCATACTAATATGCTACCAGAAAAGGGTAAAAAGCCCTTTAAACTATCTAAGTAAAAATATATATATCAGCCATTGAAAACCCCGCGAATCACGGACAGTTCTACTCTGCCACATGAGGGAATGCTGTGCGTCAGAATCAACTTAACGGTAATAGAGAGGGGTCTGACACCAAGAAAGTTACAAGTGTGTGTGTGTGGGTGTGTGTGTGTGTGTGTATGTACATATATATGGATATATATATATAGAGAGAAAGAGACCCTTTACAAATCCTGCTATATCTTTACAAATCTGCTATATCTCTATATCTGAGAGAAATGTTCATGTATGAGTGCTTGTTAAGATATCCAGAGAAAGACAGCAAAAATCATCTATTTGATGAAGACAAATAAAAGGAGTGAGGGAGGTTTTGCAACAGTAAATTGATAGGATGTGTGGTTTTGTGTCAGTTGTGATTTTCTTTTGCAGAACTTTGCACCTATAATAATGGGAACTTGCCAGTATTCGACAATTCTATGGAGCAGTAAGATATCCTAAAATACTGCTTGGTGATTAGGCTAGGACCAATGATTCCAAATCTGCTTGAATTCCAACTCACTGACTCTAAAACAAGAGACTATAACAGAAACATTCAGCAGACAATTTGCCGTACAGAAGATACTTATTTAACATAAGAACGTATATATTTATATTCTAACAAACACTACTCTGCTTTTTCCTATTAGCTGTGGCTGGAAGAAATAATGTATTAGACTATTTTGACATCTAGGGACTCCATCTGTCTAATCAGGATTCTCAAAATACGCACAATCCTTCATTCGAAGGATTTGAGGTTATAACTATTTTCTATCATTGCCCATACTAATTCATTTAGCTGACTTTTCCTCCATTGGTATTTGAGTCCCTTAATTGTCTACATCAGCTGCCAGTGGCACCAGAGTCCCTTTCTTTGAAGCTTCAAGGATACCTTGATTTCAAACTCTGACTAACTAATTATATTGACAAGTTTCTGGAATTTTCGTGCTTATAATAACTAAATGTCTACTCTTGAGTAGTAGTCTTGGCCTCAGATGGTCTTACGTTCCCTATTTTTATATGCAAGGTCTCATAACATAGCCCTTGTCCCTTATCTTAATGAAGTTATCTAGCTAACCTTCAGTAATCTCTTCATTTATCATTTCCTACAGAGCTAGCCACAGCTGGGAAAGACTCTGCCTAAAATAAACCAGCTTCTTTATAATTACCTGGAATAAAATTCTACACTTTCAAAAGCAGGTATTATTACTTTTCATGATACCATGTGTCCAAAGGAACACATTTTCTCATCTTTTGACCTCATTACTTGCCACTGCTAAACCACAAATGAATGGCTCTACATTAGTTTATCATGCTTTCCCTGAATTATTCTAGTAATTGTATCGCCCAACTTCCCAGTGGCAGTAACCCTTAATTCCCTGAGTCCTTCACGGTCCAGTGCTATTCCTTCTTTTTCTTTTTTTTAATCATTTTTGGGGCCTCATACAACCCTTATCACAATCCACTGTGTCAAGCACATTTGTATATTTGTTACCATCATCATTTTCAAAAACATTTTCTTTCTACTTGAGCCCTTGGTATCAGCATCTCATTTTTCCCCTCCCTCCCCCACCTTCCCACCTTCATGAACCCCTGGTAATTTATAAATTACTATTATTTGTTCATGTCTCACACTGATAGATGTCTCCTTTCACGCACTTTTCTGTTGTCCATCCACCTGGGAGGGGTGATAGGTAGATCATTGTGACTGGCCCAGTGTTATTTCATTGTGCAATCATCACCAAATTCACCAAACTTAAATAGTGAAAATGAGATAATAATGTTTGTATGACTGTTTAACAACATTGTTTATCCATTTATCAATTCTTTTGCAATAAATATTCAGTGAGGAGCTATACTAGACAGTGTTCTAGGAAGTAAGAATAAACGGTGAACAAGACATTGTCTTTATCCTTACTGGTCTTGCAAAGGGAGAGATCATTTAAGTCTGGGATACCTCTTGCCATATTTCATGCAAAGAGTGTGTTCAATGTTTCTTTACTAACCATGCCCTCTCTCTTCAAGCTATGTCCATAAATGAGCACTGTTAACTTGCTTACAGGAACAAGTTAAAAATACTTGTTCAAGACCTATGGCAGGAGGAGCAGAGGGTGAGGTGGGGGAGGGAATGTAGGAAGTGCCCGTGTCTGCATGATGTTGTTTGCAGGGTGGGTCACCTGCTGGCCTGTTCTCTCAGGTTCGCAGAGGGAACCCAGCAGCCCCTCTGTGGCAGATAGAGAAGAGGCTGTCTCCTCTTGTCAAGCCGTACAATCTCAGAAACCCTGCCTACAGATAGTCACGGAACAACGTGAAAAGGAGTGGCCAGTGAAATAAGAGGCAGTTCAAGGAAATGTCCTTTCACAGAAGGCTAAAATGAGTTTTCCCGAAATGAAGGAGCAGTCACCTGAGTTAAATGCCGCCAAATGCTCAAGTGAAAAGAGGAAAGTTTGTATAATTTTATAACATGACATTTAATGATTACCACACTTTGCTAGTATAGAAAAGCCAAATCCACACCCTGCTAGTAGCTATCAACTCACAGGGACCCTATAGGACAGAGAAGACTGCCCCCATGCTTCTCAAGAGGACAAATATTTATTACTGAGCATTATTAGGTATTGTTCTAGGTTGTGGTAATTATCCCAGAGATTTCCATTATTTATTTGTGGTCATTGAAAGAGTAAATCATGGAGCAAAAAGCATCAGGGATTTGACAATTGCAGATGCTTAGAAGAGAGAGGAAGTGCCATTGAGAATGCCTATAATGCAACCCTCAACCCCTACCATCAAGTTGATTCAGATTCACAGTGACCCAGCAGGACAAAGGAGAACTGCCCCAGCAGGTTTCTGTGGCTGTAGTGCGCTTGGAAGCAGACTGGCTCCTCTGTCTCTCAAAAGGAGCTGCTGGTGTGTTAAAACCATTGATCATTCCATTAGCAGTCTCATCTTTAACTCACTGGGCCACCAGCACTGTAAAGAAAGTGATCTTTGATATAAAATATGGAATTTAAATTAGACAAAGAAGTGAAAAAGGGAAAAGGTGTAATTGTTTCCTTCCATGTAATTTGCATGTGCTATAGTTCCAAGAGATAATACTTTTGATTGGAATGGGCATGCATTACAGGGCTCAGCAAGAACAAGAACATTTTAGAAGGAAACAAAATCTTCAGCAATGGAGAAGATGCTTCTTGCCTTGAAGTAGGTAGGGTTTTTTGTTTGTTTGTTTGTATGTTTGTTTGTTTAGAGTAGGGTAGCTCAATTGCTGAGAGAACTGGGAATAGAGCTTATTATGGACAACATGGACTACTGAATTTGTTTATGTGGACAGTAGTAGGACACACTGAAGGGTCGATCAAGGTTAAATACAAGCATCTCAAGGTACCACAAAATTGTGATATTTTTCGAGGAGTATTCAATATTCAAGATATTGGAATAAATGCACTCAGTCAAATATTAGCAATTTTTGTGGCAGAGATAGTGAAAGAACAAATGCTAAGCAATATAATAGCATCATTCTCATTACTATCTTGTCACCAATTAAAGTACAGAAATAGGGTCTCTTTCTTCCAACTAGATGTCATAAAATGGCATTTCAAAAGCTCATGGAGAAATGAAATTAAAATATAAGGGATTTTCCCACCAACTTTTGGATATGTTTGTCTTTTAGCTTCTCTCTCTTTACTCCTATTTTTATCAATAATTTAAATCAGTAAATGTGTTTTACAGCTGGAACAACTCTGCTACTCTCATAGCTACTAGAGTAATTTGCTTATAGTTAGAAAAACAGGATGTTTTTTGCCAGAAATAAAAATTTCAAAGCAGTCATACCTTTTCAGCAGTCTAAATATAGACTTAAATGCTATATAATAATATTTTTGAACAGTCATATTGCAGTTTCCTCACATAGAGAAACTAAAAAAATATGTTCATCCGTTACAACCTCTTCACCAAATCCTGTAATAGTAGAACTAAAAGGCCCCCTTGGTAGTTTAAAAGCTATAGTTATAAAATAACAGAAATAAAGTACTAATTTACACAGCAGGTGCTGAGGTTATGAAACTTATTCTCCTAGCTGGTGGAACAAGCCAAAAATATATTTTTTAATAATTTCTAAATGACCAATTCATAACAGGTTATTAAAGAACCTAGGAAGTCTGACATGTAACCTTAATATTTCTGAAGTTGAATTTATGATGAACAAAATTGATTTGGGGTGCCCTAAAATTGTTATACCTATCAAAAAACTAATAGATTTGTCTAAAAATGAACCCAACAAATTGATTGATCCCTTCTTTTATCTTAATACTTTATATTACAAACAATTGCAAAGAAAAATGTACAACACAAATATTATACACTATTGTGTAAAATACCACTACATGACTAATTCAGCACTCTTCTTTTTCAGATAGCTTAATCGGCAATTTTACCATACTTCTTTAAAAATGACTCATTTTTAATTTCAAGAACATAAAATTGTTGAGAGCTGAACATACTTTAGTGAATCTGGTATCAATTAGGGATAATACTTTAATCTTGAAGATTACTTTTTAATCGTGAGAAAATAATTTTATCTAGACACTTAATAAAAAAAAGTTTGAAGATTTATTTGGCCTATCACCGGCCTTCTTTCCTGAAAACATCACTCAGTGAACCATGGCAAATACAAATTTGTAACGTAGCCCATAATCCAGGTTAAAGTGTAGGCATCTGCTTTGCAGCCCCCCTGCATAGTGGAAGTGCTCCCAGTGAGCAGTATGACTCACTTTGGGAAACGCTGATCTAGAGTTATGTATAGAGACAGAAGTAATAGCATCTGTTGAAAATATAAAACTATAGTTCCCTGTTGACAACATGACAGATTGCTGTTCTTATTAGGTGCCAGCAAGTAATTCTGACTCATAGCAACTCTGTGTGCCACAGAGTGGAACACTACCAGCTCCTGCTCAATCTCACAATTCTTCTTGTGTTTCAGTTCATTGTTGCATCCACTGTGTTAACCCATCGTGTGGAGGGCCTCCACTTTTGAGCTGCTTCTTCATTTTACCAAGCATGACATTCTTCTCTATGGATGAGTGTCTCCTGATAACACGTCTAAAGTACATGACGTGAAGACTTGCCATCTTTGTTCTAAGGAATATTCTGGCTGTACTTCCTAAAAGACAGATTTGTTGGATCTTTAGGCAGTCCATGGTACCCAGAGAAAAGCATATCTATATGCTTCACTAGTTTCTCCTCCAACCTAAGACATTAGTCCTAGATGCAAATGTGGCATATATGAGCTTTTCTTAAAACAGGAAATGTATTGTGTTTCTTAAAGATAAACTGGGTAATATCATCATGACTTTTCAGAAGATACTTCATTAACATAAACTAAGTATTTATAGGAAAAAGATGAAACACAAGTCTACATTACAATTAAGAATTTCTATTCCTCAAACAATAACACAAAGCAAGAACAAAGGTAAACATCAGATCTCATTATCTATCTATATCTATCTATCTATCTATCTATCTATCTATCTATCTATCTATCTATCTACCTATCCATCTATTTATCATCTATCTACCTATCTATCCATCTACCTATCTATATATAGAGAGAGAGAGAGAAAGAGAGGAAATAATGAAGCTATCCTCTAAACCAAAAAGCATAGAGATCAAAAACCTCGAAGGGATTAATGCTCAATGGAGAAATGTTTCAAAACTTTCCATAGACACATGAGATAAATAAGGATGCCCATGATCACTGCTTGTGTTTAAATCACACTGAAACTCATTTCTGTATAATAAGACAAGATATAGAAATAATATTTGAGAACTGGAACATTTTACTTGAAGATTAAATTCTTACCTGTATTCAAATTTCAAGATAATGTGTCCTCCCAAAAAAAACCATTTAATTAGAACTAATAATATTAATCTGCAGGCTTCATGAATAAAAGATAAATGTATCTAAATAAAATTCTTGCAATGTATTTCATTAAGAAAGAATTTTGTAACTCTACAAGTTTATTCAGAATCAAAGCTCAAATGTATAATCTACTGTCTTCTAACCGACAATGTTCTCTAGGAAAGATACGGGCAAGTCTTTCCTAGTCAAGATTGGGATGCATTTAAAAGATGTTTTATTGTTCAAGGTCTCGGTGTACAGATGGATTCATACTTTGAAAGAAAGATGTAGATTTAAAAATAGTCATTTATATTTTACAACAGCATAACTGAAGTATAATACAGCTTTCTAAATCGTTCAAAATACATCTTTCTAAATTTTAAAGAAAACATTTTCAATGTTATATTGAATTTACCCAGAAGGGAACATTGAAAGAGCCCTAATATCGTAATGGTTACATGTTGGGCTGCTAACTGCAAGGTCGGCAGTTTGAAACCACCAGCTTCTCAATGGGCTAAAGATAACCCTTTCTCCTTCTGGAATGATTTACATCCTGAGAAACCCGAAGGAGGAGTTTTGCTCAGTCTTATAGGATCACTGAGTCAGAGTCAATTCAATGGCCTTGAACAGAGTTCAATTTTGAAAATTTTCAATTGTGGCTTCTGATAGCTGCACTTAATGTAGAAGACCCAGCTGCAGAGTGCCCATGTGCTAGTCTGCCAAACAAACAGGAGAGAAAGGCAGGAGAATTTCATCGCCTTGGACCCCATGGATCAGTTCTACCCTGTCCTCCGTGGTTGTGATGACTTGAAATCAGCTTGGTGAGAATGGTTGGGTCAGGCCGGTGGACTCAGAAGCATATACGCATATGTGTATAATAAGGAGCTTTATATCAAGAAGTAATTATATATCAAAAAAGCATCTCAGTCTAGTCTGATTCAAGAGCTTACGTATAATACTAGTCCCAAAGTCCATCTTTACACCCACACAGCCACATGCAAGGATGCAGAATGGAGGAAGATTACAGGTCATGTGGATCCAAGGTCAGTGGGAACTTGGCAGGACTCCATCAGTTCTCAAGGTTGCCAGCATGCAAGAAGTTGAAGGGAGAGAGGCTGCAGGGTGGAGCTGGGGGGAGGGGGCAGTGGTATATGTGGGTTGGGTGGGTGCAGACACTCAAGGGGACAGCATGAGGCTGTGATCTGACTGACAGGTTTGATTCCAACCCTAGCCAGAAATGTCTAGTTGACATAAATGTCAAATGACCACAATGGGTGTACTTTCCTTAAGGCCAACCTTATATGCTAGAAACCCAAGGTAAAGTTATTAAACGAAACCAAAAACCTTTAAGGTATGAACTGCTAGGGTTGGTAGCTCAACGTCATACACTCAAAGGAAAACAATGTCATTTGGCATATGTTCTAGGGCCTACTTTGGTAAGTAGAAAATGGGATCTTAAAAGTGTGTGTCCACTGAAAATGTCTAGAGGAAAGAAAAGTTATAAATATCAAAGACACTTGGAAGCAATTGGCTCAGTGGAATCATGGATCATTCATACATCTGTTTCCATGATGGGAACACCAGAAAAACTGTATGTGACTCAACTCCCACTATTCATGGCTCTGGAAGCAATCACGTTTCTGGATAGAATGGAAGAAACAATGTGGAACAAAATTAAAAATTATAAAAGTGTTCATATTTACTGGACAGATAAGATGGGTGTGACCACTAAAACTATGTCCCTTAGGCAACTTGCAGGTCTGAAACTGAACTCAAAAAAATGGTTCAATTTTCTGGCAAATAATGTCTATAAAGGGAATAATAACACCATGGAGGTACACCTACCTTAGTATGATCAGGCATTTGAGATCAGAAGAACAGCGTTTATTCCTGGACGTGTTCAGAAAGGAGAAACAGGAAGCACAGGGAGGAAGTGGGATAAGACATGTGACCTTATTTTCAAAACTTTTTCTTTCTACTTGAGCCTTTGGTGTCAGCTCATTCCCCGGACTCCCTTCCTTCTTCATGATGATGGCAACATATGTACAATGTGCTTGACACAATGTATGTACATAGGGATTGTGATAAGAGCTGTAAGAGCCCCCAATGAAATGATTAAAAACAAACAAAATAGAAATGTTACATTCATGAGGTGAAGAAAAATAGGTATGATTTGTTGAATGTGAAATTGATAATCTGCTCTAAACTGTCAACTAATTCATAATAAAAGGTTACTTTTCCAAAATAATTATGTACACCGTTTGCAGTAAAATGTAATACAATAGATTTCTTTTAAAATTTTCTGAAAATTGAATTATTTTTTTCATTTATAGGATCCATATAGTTACAATATTCTTTTACTCTCTATAATTAAAGTTTTACATTTGTTTGATAGTGTAACTACCCTTTACTATACTATGGTTTTCTAAGAAATTTTCATTAGACCACAACAGTAAATGATATTCTTCTGCAAGAAATTTATCCCCCCACCTATCAAAATAATTGGGGTATATTTATATCCGAAATATTTTGGCATTTCATCACATGTTGTTAAGATCTGCTTTTTAAATACATTTTATTGCATGTGCAGAAATATTCTCATTAAAAGTTATTTTCTCAGTCCTTTCAAATTTTCCTAGTTATCTATTACTGGTTTTTAGTCCACAAGTCAGCAATTCAAAACCACTACCCACTTCTTAAGAAAAAGATGGGGCTTTCCACTCCTGTGAAGTGTTACACAGTCTCGCGAACACCCAGGGGCAGTGCAGCTCTCTCCTGTAGTTGCTATGGGTTGGCATCAACTTGAGGGCAATGAAAGAGTGAAAGTTATAACAGAAAAAACACAAGTAAATGGTTTAACACAAAAATTAACTTTATCCCAGTATAAAATTTCAGGGTGTCAGTGCTAGGGAAAATTATTTTCTTTCTGGAAGTTCTCAGGGAAGGCTCTTACCTTCTGTCAATATATACGGTCCTGGTGTTTCTTAAGATTAATGTGTGTTGACATAATTTTCACCTAGCTCTAGGAAATGCTCCGTGCAGGAATTCCTGAAGGGACATGCCCCATTCTCTTTCTTGGTGGAAAGATTCTTCTTTCTTGGTAGAAATCAGATTCCTCTATCTATGCCCATTTCTCTCCTAGTTTATGTTTTGCACAATGAAAGATGATAAAGATCATACACCTAGATAACTCCCATTACATTAGATCAAAGCTAGGACCTGAGAAATGGCAGTGACTTAAGTAAGGGTGATACATTCCACCCAAATCCAGCCTCAGTAGCCTAACAACCACAATCTAATCATTTTTAATATAGTGACCTTAGAGCGTGTCTGTCAGTTTGTCGTACTATGGTGGCTGTGCTGCTGGAAGTTATATCCTTGGTATTTCAAACGCCCACAACCAAAGGGCACAGGTCTCCGGAGAGACACAGGAGAGTTTCCAGAGTCAGAAGAAACAACAAAGAAGCATTTGGCTCCCCACTTTGCAGGGAGGAGTAGCTGAAAACCTTGCGCACAGTTTCAAGACATTGTAAGCTGCATGCTCCAACCGGAGGAGCCCCTGAGTGTAGTCACCTTTTATGCTATTGTCAAAGGCATTTTCGGTGAAGAAGTAGTTGATCTTGCAAAATTCAATCATGTGGTCTCCAGCTTTGCTTTCATCACCAGGACCATATTTTCCAACTACTGTTTCTTCCACTTTGTTTCCAAATTTGCGTTCCAATCTCCAGTACCTACCAATGCATCATGATTACATGTTTAATTAATTTCAGGCTGAAGACATGGGTAGAATTCTTTAATTTTTGCAGCAAAGCTTTAGTGGTTGGTGCGTAATTTTGAGGAATAGTTGTATTGATGGTATTTCCTTGCATGTGGATAGATGTTATCCTATAAGAGGCAGTATTTTACTTCAAGGTAGACCTTGAAATGTCATTCTAGTTGATGAATAAAAAGCCATTTATCTTGATTATGTCCTTCCAAGTATAGGAAGCCAAATGGTTTCCTGATTCAAAAAGGCCAATACCAGTAAATTTCTGCTCACTAATGCTCACTCATGCATTCCATTTCATCTTAACAAATTGATATTTTCCTAGATTCCTATGCTACCCATTCAAAATTCAAACAGATGCTTGTAGCTCTTTTGTCTCATTTTGACTCCTTCCCCATCAGCAAATGAAGATCCAAACAACTTTGCTGTTCCCAGCTACTCCATCCAAGTCATTGTGGTGAACTACTTTAACAGGCAGCTCTTCCTCGGTTGTGTTTTGAGCATCTGGCACCATCTCTGACAGTGTACTGTGGTTATACGTGAGGCCTGCAGCATACAATGTTGACATGCTTCCCAGAGCGTTTTCAGTGGCAAATTCCTATGAAGTAGACATCCTAGTCCTTCTTGGCCGTCTGTTCTTCGTCATTGTGGATGACCCTGCTGGTGTTTGAAACAACAGTGACAGAGCCTTCAGCAGGACAGCAACACACAAGCCACCAAAGTAGGACAAACTGGCATTCTGTATCAGTGTCTCAACTTTACCCCCACCACATGATTAGTGGGACTATGCAAATAAATTCTGTGTAATCCTAATAGTCGGTTTAAGTTACCACTGCCAGCTATAAGGATGGGTCATCTTTGATCCAGGAGCAGAGGGAGAGAAATCTCAGGACCATCAGAAGAAGAGCAAGTTTAATCTCTGTCTGAAGTAGAGGACACTGAGACAATAGGACAGAGTAACGGACTCAAGCAGAGGCCAGAGGCTGAGGCAAGGCAACCCAGGGGTAAAAAGAGGAGCAGTGCTAGGAGCATGGCACTGTGAGGCAGAGCAGCAGGGGGGTTTCTGGAAGCACAGGCCAATGGACCGCGAGGCTGCAAGGCTGAAGTATGATTCTTATTTAATTTGGTGGTTTCACTAAACCTTGGAGATTTCTGAGTGCATGTTCATCTTTGATTTAAAGTGCATTGCGGGTCTTATGTGCACATAGTTCTGTTGATTATAGATCATCTAAGATGATTTTGGGAAGGAACTTGATTTATTATACTGAGGTTGTTTGCATTTATTCTTCAGATTGGATGTAGGAGCTTATTTTTTATTTTGTGGGTCAGTAGCTATCCACTGCCTTGCTATAACTCTCAGCATCTAGTACAAACATTCATTGATTTAGTCTCAGCACACTTATTTTGAAGGCTAGGATTTACCACCATCAAGGGAGAAAAGAAGAATCAACATTTAACTTCTCCAAACACTGTTTCACAGTTAGTGGTCATTAGGATTCTTCCAGTATTTGCTTCTACAGCCATTCATTTAGCAAAGGTTGTTCCCAGTAAGCAATCCCATCTTTGGAGTAGTTTTCTCTTACTGGTTCCTTTAACCATCCTGTGTTAGGCTGCGCAGAGACTAGAGAAGCAAATCCAGAGACACTCATATATTTGTCATAGAGAACTTCATACCAAAGAGTAATTGTATATTAGGAAAACATCCCAGCCCAGTCCAGATCAAGTATATCAGTCCAATATTAGCCCATATGTCCCATACCACTCTACAACACATGCAATGACACTGAATTCAGGAAGATCACAGGCCAGTGGGTGCACAGTCTTGTGGATCCAATGACAGTGGAAGCATCCCAGCACTGGCTTGGGTCTCCATGTGGCTCCTCCAGCTCCAGGGCTCTGGTTCCATCAGCATAGCTCCATGTGTCTTGTCAGCACCAGCAGATTTATCTCCATCACACCTCCAAATGAGGTCATCAAGCTGCAAGCTGATACACAGGCTAAACTCCACCCTTTCACTCTTAATAGTCTCAAGTTGAGATCAGATTATTTAACTACCACAATTCTCTTTTCCATGGCTCTAAAACAGACTAATTCCCACCTTTCAAAAATCCTTTGGAATAGGTGATATAATGGGTAAATCATTTTTTATTTATTATCATACTAGAATATTAGTATCTGGTTTTAGATCTTCCTTTTCAACCCAGAGAATTTAGCTACTCCCTGTCTATCACTTGGCTCCAAGTCTTACTACATTTTCAGTAATTTCACTGGTATGGATCCAATGTATTTCATTTCCCATTGGTTCTCAAGAAGTTCTCAGATTATCTACAAATAACATTTGTTGTTCACTGCTATTTCTTTTATTCTGTCATTTGACTATTTTTAATGTATACTTAATAATCATGTATAACCTCCAGTCACAAGAACTTTTTGAAGTCTAAATACAAGTCAGCGGAAAAGCAAACAGTTTCAAAGCAATGGTGAAAGAAAAACATAAAATGCCTAACTAATCAATATAAAAATGCAGGTCACGTGAAAAGAACAATGCAATAGCCTTCAGAAAAGCCTCAGAACATCTGGCTGGAATCTTTAGACACTAGAAATTCTCAAATCTGTTTCTTTGATGAGAGAGTTTATATATGGTACAGCCACGCAGGCTATTTGTTTCTCAAGATGCATAATACAAGACCTTTGTCTCCAATTCTAAGTGAAATTTTAATACGGAATGTGCATTTCCTTAAAACCTATATTTATTGAAATATTGTGCTCAATATTGAATATTATGTTTATTCCTTCTGAGTTGCGTTAGACTATTCTACCACTCAGAAACCCTAACTTGATTTTCTGAATCAAGGAGCCCTGGTGGCCTAATGGATTACACACAGGGCTTCTAACCACGAGGTCAGCTGCTGGCAGGAGAATGATGGGGTTTTCCTCTCCTGTTTGGAGTTAGAGTCTTGGAAACCCACAGCGGTCGCTCTCCTCTGTTCTACAGATTCACTATGAGTTCTAGTCTGTGGGCATGAGTAAGAGTCTAGTAAGCATATTAAGTAACAGAACAATTATAAAAAACACTACACTCTTGATAAATGTTTTCCTTAAACAGTAGATTATGTTTATATGTTCTTTGTTTCTAATTCAGAATTGTTTCAGTAGTAGTGGAAAATAATTCATAACCAACAAAAGTGGCATATAATATGTGAATTATTAAAATTTTAAATGAATAATCATTTAAATGTTTTATTAAACTAGATATAACTTGAAATTGTAAAACCAAATAGATTTTATTTTATGTATATAATATTCAGAAAAATAAATGTCTTTTTAGTTTTAAAATCTTAAATACATGCTTAGGTAGTATTTCTTTAACTCTTGTGTCCTACATCCCAGTTCTACTTACTTGCTTTATAACCTTAGGGATATTTTTTATATTAAAGAGCATATGTTTCAGATGGCTCATTATAAGAATTAAATTAGATAAAGCATGTTACATACTTAGAGCACACCAAACACAGATTAAGCCCTGAATAAATACTAGCTCTATTTATTACTATTATTACCATCGCTACTTGAAGGAATCTTCAAAAGGCTTAAAATGGGATTAATATCATTCCGGCGCCTCCACTCCGTCCCCAACGGGTCTCTTGTGTGTGCAATGGACGGCATTGTTTCAGCCATAGCAGTTGGTACAAAGCGGGCATCTGAAGAGCTCTTCTCTGCCTGCGTCACCAACGGGCCCTTTATCATGAGCAGCAACTCTGCGTCTGCACCCAATGGGAACGACACCAAGAAGTTCAAAGGGACAGCCGGAGCTCGGGTGCCCCTTCTCGCGTGGTGCATGTCCGCAAGCTGCCAGGCGATGTCACCGAGGGGGGCATCTCCCTGGGGCTGCCCTTCGGGGAGGTGACCAACCTGCTGATGCTGAAGGGGAAGAACCAGGCCTTCATCGAGATGAACACGGAGGCGGCCACACCTGGGTGGCTGCCATGCTGCGTGGGCAGCCCATCTATATCCAGTTCTCTAACCACAAGGAGCTCAAGACAGACAGCTCGCCCAAGCAGGTGCGCGCCCAGGCCGCCCTGCAGGCGGTCAACTCGGTGCAGTCCGGGAGCCTGGCACTGGCGGTCTCGGCCGCCGCCGTGGACGCAGGCATGGCTGTGGCGGGCCAGAGCCTCATGATGCGGGTCATTGTAGAGAACCTATTCTACCCGGTGACGCTGGATGTGCTGCACCAGATCTTCTCCAAGTTTGGCACGGTGCTCAGAATCATCACCTTCACCAAGAACAACCAGTCCCAGGCGCTTCTGCAGTATGCCGAACCCGTCAGTGCCCAGCACGCCAAGCTGTCCCTGGACGGCCAGAACATCTACAACGCCTGCTGCACGCTGCGCATTGACTTCTCAAAGCTCACCAGCCTCAACGTCAAGTGTCAAGTACAACAATGACAAGAGTCGAGACTACACTTGGCCGACCTGCCCTCGGACCAGACCATGGCTGCGGCCTTTGGTGCACCTGGTATAATCTCAGCCTCACCGTACGCAGGAGCCAGGTTCCCTCCCACCTTCGCCATCCCACAGGCCGCAGGCCTCTCGGTTCCTAACGCCCATGGCGCTCTAGCCCCCCGGCCATTCCTTTCGCTGTTGTGGCAGCGGCAGCAGCAGGCCACATCACCATCCCAGGCCTGGCAGGAGCCGGCAACTGTCCTGCTCATTAGCAACTTGAACCCAGAGAGAGTCACGCCCCAAAGCCTCTTTATTCTCTTCGGCGTGTACAGGGACGTGCAGCGGGATAAGGTCTTAAGCCCATGCGCATCACGCTCTCCAAGCAGCAGAACATGCAGCTGCCCCGAGAGGGTCAGGAGGACCAGGGCTGGACCAAAGACTACGGCAACTCGCCACTGCACCGCTTCAAGAAGCCCGGCTCCAAGAACTTCCAGAACATCTATCTTCCCGCCCTCCGCCACCCTGCACCTCTCCAACATCCCGCTGTCCATATCCGAGGACGATCTCAAGATCCTCTTCTCCAGCAATGGTGGCCTGGTCAAGGGCTTCAAGCTCTTCCAGAAGGACCGCAAGATGGCGCTGATCCAGATGGGCTCGTAGAGGAGGCCATCCAGGTGCTGATTGAGCTGCACAACCATGACCTGGGCGAGAACCACCACCTTCGGGTCTCCTTCTCCAAGTCCACCATCCAAGGCCTCCCCCAGGGGACCACTTACATCATTCCAGAGAACTGCCACTTTAACGCACCTGAAGCGACCTCACCACCAGAGATTTTTTTTTTTAAAGAGAAATCAGTTTACCTGTTTTTTAAAATATTAAATCTAGCCCACTGTCTAACCTTGTGGTGTGGGATGTCCCACAGCTCGACCCCGCCCCTCAGGTCTCACAGCGATGCCTCTGGAGCCCGGTTAGCCCCGTCCCACCTCTTCCCACACGGAGCCGGGCTCCCTCACCGCTGGTTCCGCGCGCCTTAACCCACCGCCACCCGGCTGGCTGGGGTGGGTCTCCGGCTCCACCTCCATCATGTACTGACTGACGCCTTGGGGGTCGGGCAGCACCCCACCTGCCCCCCACCAATCAAGTCACATGATTGACCCCCACCTCCACTCCTGTCAGCAGGGCGCCCCCTCCCAACCTCCCCAAACCAGGTGGTGCGGGGGGGCTCTTTTTTGTATCATATTCCCAGACAGCTGTGCCTAGCAAAACTTCAGGTGACCAAATATTCTAATCTCCTCATTTATATGCAAAGGACCTTGTTTTACTTAACTTTTTATAGCAAGATAAAGATGACATCCATGTATGTAAGCTTCCTCCTAGTATTATCTTGTACTCTACTTTTAGTATTCTTTGTAACGGAGGGCTGCCTCACTGGAGCCCACGCCGGTGTCCAGGAAGCGGCCTGGGTAGGGTCCTGTGTGCCCCCTGCTAGCTGCCCACCCGCAGCCTTACCACACCTCCCTGCAGCTGCCCAGACACACTCTACACACTTCTTCAGGGTTCTCCGTGTGTTGTTTCTCTGCAAATTGTGGACCAAAGTTATCTCCTCTTTTCTGTCTGTGCCTCCAGTGCTGGGATCCAGAGGGGGGCAGGGTCCTGTCTTAACTGGCTGTAGGCCTCACGGACTCCCGGACCCCCTGTGTGTCCTCTGAGCGGGTTCCACCAGCCACAGGGATCCCCTTTCTGTGGGAGTGAGGAGTGTACCAAGGTGTAAATATTTATGACTTTTTATACCTGTGTGGTGGAGGGGTGTGCAGCATGCAGCGAGCGTTTTTTTACCGTGACAGATGTATATTTTGATAGCAGCGATTACAGGTGCAGTATTGTAACATGGGCGACCGCACCCACTGCATTCCGGGTCGCCAGCGGCCATGATGCACAAAAGCCTAATTAAACGATTTTATAATGAAACTTTTGTACCTTCTCCGCTGACCCTTCTTGCTGTTGTGTTGTAGAAGGCAGCTGGCCGTCTGTATTCAGACTTTGAATAAATGTCTCCTGACTTCTGGGGGGGGAAATGGGATTAATAGATAATAGGATGCTTCCATGAAATTTTTGAAGTTTTATCTTTCTTATTATTTTGTCAACGATTCTCAGATAATAGAAAAACCATTTATCTTAAAATAAAGATTCTGAATTGAGAGCTATCATTTTCTTGATAACGTCACAGAGATAAATACATGTAGCATTATTACAGGAGTGTATTTTAGTCTAATGACACTAAGCACACACACATGGAAAATCAAATCAACTATGAATCCATTTTGTGCCAGAAGCTGTGCTGCAATAATTTACAAGGATTCTATGGATAAAATTTTATATCAAAAACTTCATAATGAAGGTAAGAGCCAAATGCTGCAGGTATCAACTAGTATTGTGTTATGGACAGACTAGTAGGAGATGAGTCAAAATCAAGGGCGCCAGAATAATGCACAGGTAATGCACAATGCATCATTCAGACCAGAAGCACAACGCTGGAAACGGGTTTCTGCATGTTGCTTTTCAGGAGAAATGTGAATTGCTGAAACATACTGAAACCCAGGATCAAACACATACACAATCATAGCTGGTGTAGAAAAATCATTAGAAATTCAAACTCCCATGAAGAATTAGGAGAGGGATTCTTAGTATATGCATGAAAACACTACTTTATGCATAGAATGTGTTTCTTCCTAGATTATATACTTTTACCTACATTAAAAATGAATAATAGATTATGGTTGAAAAAATAACATTAGAGAATCCTTATATTGAAGTCAAAATATTATTTCAATTGATAAGAGAAAGATCCAGTTCAAAAAGAGAGATACATCAATACCTGGAACAGAGTAGATACTAAAAAATGAACAAAACAATGATGAAAAATAAGTGGTGGAAGTGCTATAATTTTATAACTATTCTCAGTATAAGATGGTAAGTAGAATCTATTGCTACAACAATAAATAATCCTTTAATAAAATTTTAAATGTGAAGCTTTTGTTTTTAAATATGTTTTCCAACTAGGTATACACATTTCTGAAAGCCAAGTGCTCATCTCTCTAAACTTTCCTTCCACCACCTGTCTGTCATATTGTCATACTGTGGTGGCTTGTGTGTCTCTGTGATTCTGGAAGTTATGTCACCAGTGATTTAAAGACCAGCAGGTTCAACCAAGGTGAACAAGTTTTAATGAAGCTTCCAGACTAAGAACAGACTACAGGGAAGGAAGAGGCTGTTCATTTCTTGGGGCTTAGCCATGATAGGTTTAAAATAACAGTACGACATGATCAGATAGTGTGGGAAGATGTGCTCCTCAGGTTGGAAGGCACTCAGCATATGATTAAGGAAGGGTTGTAGAGTAAACCATAAAGGCACAAATGAAGTAAAGCTTTAAGTGCCTTCATCTTTTGATGGGGGAATAACTCAAAATAAGAAGAGGCAGGGGTGCAAATATCCATTAGTAACCAGAATATATGAAGTATGAATCTAGGAAAATTAGAAGTGGCTAAAATCGAAAAAGATAGATTAGAGCTCACAACACAGGGAATCCAGGACAGATCAACTCCTCAGGACCAATAATGGGAGTAGCGATATTAGAAGGGTAAGGGAAGAGGGGGAGGAGAGTCAGGGGGAACCAATCACAATGATCAACTTATGGCTCCCTCCCAGGGGGATGGACAACAGAAAAGTGAGTGAAAGGAGACAGTGGTCAATGTAAGACATGAAAAAAATTTATAAATTATCAAGTGTACATGGGGGAGGGAGGGTGGGAGAGGGAGGGAAAAAATGAGGACCTGATACCAAGGGCTCAAGTAGAAATCAAATGTTTTGAAAATGATGATGGCAACATAAACAGATGTGCTTGACACAATGGATATATGTATGGATTGTGATAAGAGGTGCATGAGCCCCAAGAAAATTATTTTTTAATGAAATATTATATAGAGAGATGAGTGTTCTAGGCATTAATGAGCTTAAATTTAAGGGTTTGGAATAGTTTGAATCAGAAATTGATTTGATGTACAGTAATGAGCTGGGAATGAATAGGAATGGCATGGCATTGCTTTAAATAAGTGTTGAAGAGCAACGATGTCACCTTAAAGATTGAAGTGTACCTGGCCCCATCCCTGATATTTTAAATCACCTTGTATGCATGCAAACGATGGCCCATGAATAAGGAAGAATTGACTTATTGGAATGTAGTCTTTGTTAAGAACATGGAAAATACCATGTCAGAAAAACAACCAAATCTGTTTTGGAAGAAGTGCAACCAGAGTGCTCCTTAAAAGTGAAGTTGATGAGAAATCTTATAATGTACTTTGAACACGTTATAAGGTGCAAATATTCTCTGGAAAAAGAGATCAGGACTGGAAAAGCGGAAGGTCAGAGAAAAAGAGTTTATTAAGGAGATGGATTGGCACAGTGGCCGAAGCAATAGGCTCCAATGTACCACTAACTGTGAGGATGGCACAAGTCTGGCCAGTGTCTCATGCTCTTGTACTTTGGGTTGCTATGAGTCAGACCGACTTGAGGGTGCCTGACAGCCCTTATTTGAAGAATTCTGTTATTTTTTGTCTATACCAAGTCAAAATGGTCAGGAATCCTGGAGAAAATCAAATAATATCCTTTTGAAATTTTCTTTGAATTTGGGGAACACAAAGAACTTTAAAGGGCATAATCAGGACTGTAGGGGAAAAGTCGCCAACTGCAGAGAACTGTAGTGAGCCTTAGCAATGAGATTCTCATGAGAGAGCGCACTGGAATACAGCAGACACTAAAAAAATGAATGAGCAATTGCATTGTCATAATGTAAAAAAATATCCTTTGGCACTAATTTCCTGGCCTTTTCTTACCAATAGCGTTTCCAAATTTCTTGAATTTTGTTCCTAATAAGTCCCTGGTTACGTAGTGGGTTACATCTAGGGCTGCAACCATCAAGATCATAGTTCGAAACCACCAGCCACTCCCCAGGAGAAAGATGAGGTTTTGTACTTCCATAAAGAGTTACGGGTTTCAGAAACCCATAGAAACAATTCTACTCTCTCCTACAAGATCACGCTGAGTTATCAACTCAATAGCAATAAGCTTTCTTTTTTGTTGTTTTAATAGGGCCTTAAAATGGTATTATTTCTCTTAAGAAAATCTACCATGGCTGTCCCTTTGGTATTCCCCCCAAACAATCACCAGACCTTCTGAAAGAGCCCTCGTGGGCAAATGGGCTACACTTTGAAGTGCTGACTGTAGAACACGTGCTTTCAAACACCAGTGTTTCAGTGGGAGAAAGAGGAGCGGGCCTGTTGCCCTGAAGATTGACAGGCTCGCAAATCCTAAGGAGCAGTTCAACCCTTTGGTGTGGGATTGCTGTGAGTCAAAATGGGCCGGCCGTTGTTGGTGGGTGTTTTTTTGGGGGGAGTGGGGGTCAATCATTTTACTGCGGGCTCATACAACGCAGTTTTTGTTTTTAGTTTTGGTAACCCTTCCCTGAAGAATTGTGTGCTCTTTGATTTACATTTCATCAAAATGACAATTTCAGCATCTCTGAGATACTCAAATTCTTTGAAAAATTCTTTGAGTTGAAGCAATAAAAGTCATGAAGGGAGATGTCAGACAGGGCAAGATATGACAAAATAACAATTTATAAATTATCAAGGGCTCATGAGGGAGAGGGGAGCGGGGAGGGAAGGGAAAAATGAGGACCTAATGCTAGGGGCTTAAGTGGAGAGGAAATGTTTTGAGAATTATGAGGGCAATGAATGTACAAATACGCTTTACATAATTGGTGTATGTATGGATTGTGATAAGAGTTGTATGAGCCCCTAATAAAATGATTTTTTTTAAAAGTCAGTCTGCAGGAACAAGGCCAGGAGTAAGGGTTTCCAATGGAATTCTAAGACATCCCTTGCTAACCTTGCAAACGGAGTAGTTGTGCTGTTAAGATTGAAAAATATGCCTTGGTACAATTTTCCTGAACTTTTACTCACCAATGCCGTTTTTAGTTTTCTTAAAACTTCTAATAGTCTCCCGTAATTGTCCTGTGTATTTCAAGAACAATCTACCAGGATTATGCTTTTGATGTGCGGAAAACTTACCCTACTGACCTGCTGTCTTGAATAGAAGTGGCCCAGCAGAAGCCCGAGGAAGCCAATGCTCCGTTAGCTATTGAAGGTGACCTGAGCGGCTATGACAAGCGTATTACTAAAAATAACTTGTATGCAGTTATCGCCTGATCACAGAGACAGGTTTTAACACATTTGGTTTGGAATAAGCCTATGCATGTGTAAACTGAAACCCTGAAAGCAATACTTTCTGACTTATTCTCATATAGAAGCAGGGTTAAGAATGACTGGCCTCTCATTCCTTCCCTATCATACCCCCACGTAACTGGCTCCCAAGTCCACTCCATTCTTCCTACACAATTTGGATATACTGGTTTCCTTGGTGTGTGTGGTAGTTACATAATTTCATATCAATTTAATAAGCGTCAGGGAGGAGTCTAGCCTGTCAATCAGATCACAGCATGATGATGCCCCCTTGTGGGCATGATATTCTCATGAGGATTCTGGGAACTTCCTCGCTTTCTCCCTGGCTGCAGGGCAGGCTCTCTCTCAGCCTTCATCTTCCTGTTGAAGAGCCACACTCAGAGAGCTGGAGGAAGCCTGTGGAAATCTGCACCAGGACTGAGATACTTCTAAACCATTGGATCCACAAGACTTTGCATGCACCAGGCTGTGATCTTTCTGCCTTTTTGCATCATGGCATGTGACTGCGTGAGTCTGAAGAAAGATTTATGGACTAGTATTGGACTTATGGGCTAATGTTGGACTTATAGACTTGATCTGAACTGGGCTGGGATGTTTTCTTAATACATGAGGGAATACCCCCAAACAAGAATGAAAAACATTTTCACTGGGCGGAGCTTTCTTAGTACACATGTTTCCTGCTAGGTGAGCATTGAGCAACTCGCTCTGAGTTAGGGCACCCAGTGGTATCTGTGGGGAAGGTTCTCTGTGGTCACAGTGAATTTTTTCACAAAAGCAGTTTCACTCGAACCTTGCTATTTTGTGATGGCCAATATTAGAGAACAGTGTGAGGCTGTGAAATTGTGTTTCCTGCTTGGGAAAAGGGCACAGAAAGAGTTGTGCTGTTGACCACAGCTTATCAGGACAGCGTTATGTATAAAAATCAAGTGCACGAGTGATTTTCTCATTTCAAAAAAGGTGAAATATCAATTGATGACAAACCTTGTTCTGGACATCTGTCAACTTCCTGAATGGAAGAAAATTTCAACAACATTTGTGCACTTGTGCTCAAAGACTGACGACGGACCATTGAAGAGATTGTGGAGTTATCTGGACTATCTTGGGCCGCATTTCAGCAAATTTCAACAGAAGATTCAGGAATGAGAAGGGTCGCTGTGAAATTTGTGCCTCGGTTTCAGACTGACCAGAGCACTGAGTGGAAACGTTCTGAGTTTTGTAAAAACAACTCCTAAATGGCCCGGATATACTTCCAAGGTCATTATTGGTGATGAGACACATTGTTATTTTTATGACCTTGAAAGCAAACATCAATCAAGCCAGTGTCAACATTGTCACCTCACTCAAACATAGCTTGTCAAGTGAAATCAAAGATCAAGATGATGCTCATTTGTTTTTGGATGTGAGGGGGATTGTGCATTTTGCATTTGGAGTTTGTTCCACTAGGTAAGGCTGTTAATCGAGCTTTCTATTTAGCGGGTCTGAAAAGATTGCATAATAGCATGCAACCAAAAAGGCCTGATTTGTGGCAGACGGGGGACTGGTTTTGCCACCGGGACAATGATCCTGCTCATGCAGCCATCTCAGTGAGCCAGTTTTTGACAAAAACCATAAAGCCTCTCTTGCCCCACGCACCTTACTCACCTGACCTTGAGCCGTGTGACTTCTTTTTGTTTCTGCAAATAAAGAGCGCCATGAAAGGACTGCGATTTGATGACACAGAAGAGCTGAAGAAAAAAAATGCAGAAGGTGCTGTCAGCCATACAAACAGATGAGTTTGAAAAATGTTTCCAAGAATAGAATCACAGATGTGACAAATGTATTAAGTATAATGGAGAGTACTTTCAAGATGATAAGGTTTTTTTTGTAAAACAACCAAAACACATAGCTTTGAAAAATTCCATTTTTGGTGGGATGTGGGGCAGTCCACCCTCGTGTAATTACACTTTGATATGGAGCTCTTCCTTGTACATGTGAGTGTCACGGGATTTGTTTCTCTAGTAAAACCAGGCTAATACAGTGTGTCTGATACACAGCAAATTGGATTCATTTCACTTCTTCTAGCACTTCTATGAGGAAGCCCAACGCCTCCCACTTACTTTGACATTCCCATATCACAGCGTGTCATTGTGGTAGTTTCACAATCTGGTGTCAATTTGAGAGGATTATGAGTGAAGGGGTGGAGTTTGGCCTGTCAATCAAGATATAACCAATGAGGCCTCTGTGTGGGCATGGCCTTCTTCTGAGAATTCTGGGAATGCCTGTATTTCCTCCTTAGAGGTGGGAGACTCTCTCTTTCTCTGCTCACTTCTTGAGAGATGCTCTACTGACAAGACACAAGGCATTAGACTGATAGACCCCATGCCCTGTGAACTGGAGGAGCCACGTGGAGATTCCTGCCAGCCTGAGATGCTTCTACTACCACGGGATCCACAAGACTTTGCACCCACTAGCCTATGACTGTCCTGTCTTCGGCATCATTGCTTGTGTTTAGTGATTCTGATATCGGATATATGGGCTAATATCGGACTTAAGGACTTGATCTGGACTGGACCGGATGTTTTCTAAATATTCAACTGCTCTTGTATATAAAGCTCTTTCTTACACACATATGCGTCCTTTTGAATTTGGTTCTCTAGTCTACCCAGACTAACACAGTCAGACTGAAAAAGGGAGAGAGAATAATAGGGGAGGGAATAAATTAAGATAGGGAGAGAGTGAGCGATCTAGTAAGAGAGAGAGAGAGAGAATGAGCAAGTGAGAACTAGAAATGGAGAAGAAACTAAGGGAATATCCCAAGTGTAAGTAAATCAGAAACTATGATGCTTGATTTTACCGCTCTATAAACCAGGTTATTCATGTCTGTTGCAAAAAGTTAAGCCGTGGACTGCTAACCAAAAGCGTGAGTTTTAATCAACTCTGCTTAAATGCCTTGGAAGAAAGGACTGGCAATCTACAAAAATTAACCCTTGAAAACTCTGTGGAATACCGTTCCACTAAGTCAAAATCAACACCATGACAACGCATATTTTAGTTGGTAGAAATGTTACTGACTATTCTGCATTTTGTGTTTATAGAACCTCCTTAATCTTACTGGCTCTGACACCAAATCCATTTATCCTTTAGTTCATTGTAACTTAATTAGGAAAGGATTGGTAGTGGAGAAGAAAATAAAATATTAAAAATGTTATAAAGGTAAAACATTAACACTTGAGTTTAAAAATTGGCCTGCAAGAACAGGCTCTAGAATATGCAGGACGCAGTTCATTTTCCTGAACTACACATGAATAAGAGATACATCAGGGAGCATCTTTGGTGTGGTTAGCATCCTACCTGGAGCTCTACTTATGACAGCCTTAATCTTGATGGCATTACTGAGAAGGAATTATCCTCCAAATTTCATAGGTGAGAAAGTACAGGTCACGTTCACATAGCTGAGAAGTAGCTGAGCCATGGTGCAAGTTCAGATTTTCTGATGCCAAGGTGCAAACCCTTTTGCTCCAGTACTTCCCCAAGACTGAACAAGCTGGCCTTGAAGCTGAGATGAATTTTGTTGGACACTTTTGCCAGGGTTATAAGATCATTCCAGGATATACTATCTAATCTTGTGATATAGAAACTGTCGCTCCTCATCTCCACCTTTGGCTTTTCTATTGCACTTGGGCTTGCCCCCGGGGTCTGCTCGGTCCCCAGGCTTATTTGCTCATAGTGACTACTCATTCTCTTCCCTAGCCTTGGCACATTTCTAAACACGGCAATTTTAAAAGATCCAAACAACATCCCTGAAATCTTTCTTAGCACATAACGGTGAGGGCAAAGCTTCTCTCACATCCACTGTTTGGTTTACCTGAGTTTTTTGGTACTGATTCCTTTAAAAGAGAATTGCATTCATATAACCCATTTTAGTAAAAGCTTTTACATTTATTATTCAGCTAGATTGCAAGGGCCCCTGTAAGCAAGTTGTGGGTCTTATGCATAACCTTTAGTGCTATAGGAATTTAATTAGATGCATAATAAAATATGTTGAGTGAAATTAATCTACATTTTATAACTTGTCAGTTTCCAGGAGATGGTTTAGCAAAGAACTGCTAAGCTCAAAGTAAACAGATGTGAATTTACTTGCAGAACTGTAGTTTTTGAGAAAAACACCTCATTTGAAGTGTATAGATTGCTGTGGGATATGATGTAATTAGAGAGCACTTGTCCGCCATTCAGGACTCAGGTGACAAGTATAGCACGGCTAAAATGCATGTGTTTACTTTTCTTGGGAAAAATAAAGGGAAATAACTGTGAGGCCACCTCCTTCTTATAAGGTTCAGAATGCAATCTCAGAAACAAGACAATTCTTAGCAAAAGAAGATGAAGCAGAGGAAGAGCCAATTTAGACAAGTGAAGGAAATATGGAGGGGAGATGCACTGAGACTGCTTAATCGTGCACCACAAATAACAAATAGATGCATGCTTTACACAGAGCAACGGGAGAAGATTGCAGGAAAGTTTGTGTGTGAAAACCCTGGATTGCCTGAATTCATCACTTTGCTTACAAAGATAATGCCAGATCTTCTAAAGATGGGTATTAAATGTAGCTACGGAAATTTAAGGGAACCTTTTCATTCCTTTTGCTTATTGTTGGCTAATCATAACCACCATGAAAAGAGACCAAGAAATATAGATTCGGCAGTAAAATGAGTGTTAGTTTGTGATGTTGATAAAATAGTGAACTTAGATGCCTTCATTATTCAAGTTCCTTTTTCTCACCTAGCCAGGACCTCTCACAAGGCCAAATAAGCACGGCCGTCAACTCCATTTGAATCACAGTGATCCCACATAGTGTTTCTGAGGCTGCAGTTCTCTGCAGGATCAGACAGGATCATCTTCCACATGTTGCCAAAGGGCTTTGAGGTCGTATCAATACAGCCATATAACACATATTGTGTTTTGTCAACATTTGACCACAAACATTATGCATCCATCCTCCCATAAGGTTATCATGGAGTTCAGCTAACCCAGCCAGAGAACAGGATGTAATAAATACAATAGCTCCTCACAGGCAACATGTGTATCTCCTCTTTCTTGTGCACAAAAATGATTGCACTGCTAAGTATATAATAGTATCTGATGGAGGAGCCCTGGTGGCATAGTGGTAATGATGGCTATGATCTGCAGGGTTGGCAGTTTGAAACCATCAGCCATGTGGGAGAACCACTGGGTCTTGGATTGTCTTAAACAGTTACAGTCTTAGAGACTTGCAGGTGCCATTCAACACTGTCCTACAGGGTTTCTATGAGTTGGAGTCAAGTCAATCGCAGTGAGTTTGGATTTTGGTATAATATTTGATAATCATAATAAATACCTATCACTAACTTGTGTCTGGGCTGTCCATCTAAAAGCTGACCACCTAGCAGTTTTCTTTATATTGAGGTACCATCCATATTGGAGGCTGGAACCCTTGACCTCCATCAGCAAGTGTGTCCTCCTCATGTTCAGTAAGCAAGTTTGTACCATCTGCACATTCCAGGTGTTTAATAAACCTTCCTCCAATCCTTTCATTCTTTTTTGATTATTTGCTCAGCATACAGATTAAATAAGTATAGTGAAAGGATACAACTCTGATGAAAAACGATCCTGCTTTTAAACTATGCGTTATTCTCTCGTCCTGTTTAGTCTGTCCCTTGGTCCATATGGGTTCAGCATGACCAAGGAAGTGCTCTGAGTTCCCGTTGTTCTCCATAGCAGCCATATTTCCTTATCATCCACACAGAAACAAAGCCTCAAATCTAACACCTACTTCCCTTGGCTCACGAAAGAACTGTTAATACAGGGCTCCTTGGCAGGCAAAACTCACTTTCTATATTAATGCAGGTGTGCATAGATATGTGCATGTGTGAGTGTGCTTACCTGTACACACACACACTCACACTTGGGCTGTCTTATAAACATTGAGACTCCTTTTAGGAAACAGAAGGAAATCTTGAGAAATATCTTGTCCAAAACAGGACACTAAAAAGGGAAAACAAAAATATAATCTATGAAACAAAAATACATTTAAAATTTTAAATTCAACCCCCAATGTTCATTTTACAAAATATGAGGTTACCAGTGATCTCCCCAATTGACCTGAAAGGTTGCACATGTAATGAAACACTTGCAAGAAAAGTAAGTTCTACTTTGGTGTCTGCTATTTCCTATTAGGTGTGAAAACATTTTGCTTGAAATAAGCTGCTAAGAATCTTAACACACAATTTAAGCTGGGCAGTCATAACGATGGGCCTTTAAGGAAAACTTCAATCACTACATTTGGCAGTTGTGATTTCAAGTGGAAAAAGAAATAGTATTTTAGTCCCTAACAAGAATTGTATTATAAGCAATTTGAGTTTCTTATTTTAAAATGAGTGAATGAATTTATTGATTACCAGTATAGGTGATCCTATTAAATGAACAAATTACTGTCCATATTTTGCCTAAGTGTTCATATTTTTAAGCTGGAATATTACCAGTTAATGTCAACCATACCCATAAACAGAATGTGTACCTCTTGTATACAAGACAATCCCACCATGCAAATCCACCATTTACAGTCCAGAGGCAACAAATCCATTTGATCCATACCAATACAGGCCCTCTGAATGACCTGTGAAACCTCACCTGACCAAGATTTGAAATCAAGCCAATACACTTATGGAACTCATGATATTTGTTTGCTCTATATTTTCCAACTAATCAAACTAAGTTAACAGACGACAAAAATAAATACAAATATAATATGCCATAACTATCGCTGTGCTGGTGAACCACTGCATTGTGTGAAATAAAGACCATAGAGGATGCATATTACCTTTAAAATAAATCATCAGGAATATCTGTATACACACTTCCTACAATATGGATGTCTATAGATAATATAGATGTCCTGGCAGTACAGTAGGGTTCATATTAGACTCCCAACATCAGAGCAAGCAAGTCAAGCCTGTCCACGAGCAGGGAGAAGCGATCAGCTCCTGGAAAGTCGCACCACTTTGAAAAGCTGCAGAAGGTCACCATGAGTCAGAATGACTTGACTGTAGTGGTTTCCTTTCTCCGACTTTAAATGGTAAGTATAATACGAGAAAAGCACTAGCAGGTATCCATTGAGAGGCTGCTATAGTGACGTGTGCAAAGAGAAGGGAAAGCAGAATAATCTATTAGATAGTAAATGAGTGTTTTAAATCAGTTTCTCTTCAAAATAATGAATTTAAAATAGTTAGAATAATAGAAAAAGGTCAACGTAATTTAATTTGGCTTATGTCAAGATACTAAACTAAAAACACATAAAATGGTAGGAAAAAGACATTAGGTAATTTAAAATTGTTTCAATTTAAAGTCATTGTGTTAGTCCGGGTAGACTGGAGAAACAAATTCATAGACACACATATGTGTATAAGGGAGAGGTTTATATACAAGAGGAGTTGAACATTGAGAAAACATCCCAATCCAGTCCAGTCCAAGGTCATAAATCTGATATTAGCCCATTTGTCCAACAGCAATCTATAAAGTCCTTTTCAGACTCAGGAAACACATGCAATGATGCCGAATATAGAAGATCACAGGCCAGTGGGTAGAAAGTCTTTGGTGGTAGAAGCATCTCAGCACTGGCAGGAGACACACGTGGCCATTCCAGTTCCCAGAGCTGCATCAGAGTAGGTCCATGTGGCATCTCCTCAGCGATGCCTCACAGGAAGTTAGCCTTCTCAGTAGAGAGTCTCCAAGGGAAAGAACCGAGATAGATAGTGTCTCCTGCCGCCAAGAAGGAAGTACCAGATTTCCCAGAATTCTCAGGAGAAGGCCATGCCCACACAGAAGTCTTATTGACTATCTCCAGGTTGACAGCCTATACTCCACCCCTACACTCTTAATCCTTAAAATGACACCAGATTAGGTGACTACCACACTCATAAAAACTAAATTGCAGAGTAATTAATAACTACAGTGATATTCATGCAGATTGAAGTACATTTTATATATTATAGATAAATTGATGGATGAAGAGTTTTTGATGTGAATAAGTTAATAATTATTTCCCAATATACAACATAAAATTTATAATGACTTTTTTAGAAGTCACAAAGAGAAATAAAATTTCATATTTATATTGTCTTATATGTAGATTCAGATGCAAGTATAATAATGGATAATACAGACACAATTTAAAATAATAATTTTCTATAAAGATTTATATCACATTTTAAAAAATCATTTTATTGGGGACTCGTACAACTCTTATCACAATACATACATACATACATACATTGTGTCAAGCACATTTGTACATATGTTGCCATCCTCATTTTCGTTTTCTTTCTACTTGAGCCCTTGGTTTCAGCTCCTCATTTTTTCTCCTCCCACCCTCCCTCCCTCATGAACCCTTGATAATTTAGAAATCATTATTTTTTCCTGTCTTGCCTTATCCAATGTCTCCTTTTACCCCCTTGTCTGTTGCCCATCCCCCTGGGAAGGGGTTATAGGTAGGTCATTGTGATCGGTTCCCCCTTTCTCCCACCCACCTTCCCCTCCCCCTCATGGTATGGCTACTCACAATATTGGCTCTGAGGATTTTATCTGTCCTGAAATCCCTGTTGCCAGCTCTTATCTGTACCCATGTCCATTCTATGGTCTAGCCAGATTTGTAAGGTAGAATTAGGGTATTAAAGAACCAGAGGAAAGCTGAGTAAGTAAAAGGAAATAGAGGAAAGAACTAGGATGCAAAGGGCATTTATAGAGATTTAAATACAGGCATGTACATATGTAAATATATTTATATATGATGATGGGGAAATAGATCTATGTACATATATTTATAGGTTTAGTGTTAAGGAAGCAGATGGACATTGGACCTCTACTCAAGTACTCCCTCAAAACAAGAACACTTTGTTCTAATAATCTGGCACTCTGAGATGCTCACCTTCCAGACACGGTCGCTGAAGACAAAGTGGGTACATATACAAGTGGTGAAGAAAGCTGATGGTGCCCAGCTATCAAAAGATATAGCATCTTGGGTCTTAAAGGCTTGAAGATAAACAAGCAGCCATCTAGCTGAGATGCAACAAAGCCCACGTGGAAGAATATATCACATTTTTTAGAGAATAAATAATTCATTATGTTATTAAAACCCTGGAGAAATGTTGTTTTCTTGTTTTCTAATTTGGCTCTTTTTTCTATACTAGATCAAACTAATTAAAATCAGTACATCGAGGCCTATGGATTCTGCTGTTGGGTAATATGTTCATTCTCATTAGTGTTGGTCTTCCCAATCCAATTGGCAGGAAGTATTTGGGTTTAAACATTACTTGAATCGAAGGCAAATGAGAAAAGATTGCATTCATGTACTGTCACAGCACAAGATGGTGACAAAACTGTTGAAACCCAACTGAAATATTGCACCCATATAATGGCACAGCACAAAGTGGGCAGAAAAGTTCATCTGAATTTAAAAATAAAAGCTGTACCACATCACCACTTCTAAAAGAAACCATAGCTTTTTGTCTCAACAGTATACTATCTATAGGCTTTAATCAGATTACAATTATATTGTTAGTGTTTACTCTTATAGTAGTTTTATTTGCATTTGGTTTTCAATTTTGCTTTGTTTTACAGTTGTATAAGGGCAACACCATAGAAATTATTATTAAGCTTGTGTGTATGTCTAGGGATCAATTCTGATGATTCATGAGAAATATTTTGTTTAAACAGATGGAGGATATTTTTCAACATTGATAAACAGGTCCTGAGCTCTTCTCCTGTGTCATTAGCAGTGACCACAGAGTACTACACTGCCATATCGGTAGTCAGAGTCAAGGCAGGGTAGGCAGAATGGGGCTTCTCTGTTGCCTTATGTGCATCTGACATGTTTCAACACAAAGAAGAGGGATATTGCACTTGGCACCCCATCTGAACTGGTTGGGGGTTACACAGAAGGGGACCATACTGAAAGTCTAAAGGTGTAACGATGGGGGCAGTAACTGACTGCAGTAACAGCAAAGGGGGCTTTTAGGTTGCAAGCCTTTCAGACATGAATGCTGTAGACCAAAAGGGTGTAGGTGTTGTTAAGTAAGCAGGACCTGGGATTTGGAACCCTGAAATTAAAGGGGTCTGGACTGATGGATTATAATATGACCTTCTTCCTGTTTAACAGAGAGATAGTCATTTGCTGTGTGTCAGGACCCCAGATAGACTTGGGACTACTTGTGTGTCCTTTTTTTTTCTTCTCTCTTTGTGTGTGTGTGTGTGTGTGTGTGTGTGTTTATCTATACAAGATAAGAGAGGATAGGCAATCCTACAGAGACGACTACAGGACCAACAGTTCCTGGGGGCATAGGAAGGGAGGAAGTGGGGGTAGGAGAGCAATGAACCCTTAAAGACAGGCACAGGGGAAAGTAAGGATTCTAAAATGGATGATAAGGGGGATGCAACTTTTCTCATCGTGTCTGATCAAACAAATTGTACCTCAGAGAAATTACTGAGAGGGTAATCATGAGTAAACATGATAGTGGGGTAGGAAGAAAATAAAAGAGGAAAGAAGAAGAAAGAAAAAATAAATATATATGGAAATATATGCATATAATTATATAAATTTAATTAGTTAAATATAGGTATATTTATTCATATTTATCTATATGTATATAAATGCAAATGAAGATGGACTTTGGCCCTCTACTGAAATCTTACAAGATTTCAGTACAAGAATAGTTTGTTCCAGTAATGTGGCACTGTATGATACTCACCTTCCTGACAGGATCCCTGAAGGCAACATGGTGCACAATGCTTTGATACAGGTATTATCCCCAGATTACAAATAAGGAAACCGAGTCGAAATAGAATCATTAGATTGTGAAACTGGTGCAAGCCCTACCAGTTATGAGGCCTTAGGCTGCGGGGAAATCACAACGTCTTTGAGTTGAGTCCCTTGCTGTGTAATACAGAGATGACACTCCCGCTGGTGATCTTCCCGAGCTTTTGCAGGAGGGCTTCCAGGCTCTCCAAAGTGCTTCACGAACATGGGTTTATTACAGCCCCCAAAGCCACGCTGTTCGAATGAACATTAGCAGGAGCATAATGGTTAAGAGCACAGTCCTTAGCCAACCGCTAGAGGTAATTGCTCCCTGTGAACCTGTGGAGGCCTCTGTCTCACTTTCTATATCGGTGAAGTGACATGATAATGCCCGTGTCGTAGTCATTTTGAGTATTCAATGAGTCAACACCTAAAACGTGTTCAGAATGTGCTTATCTCTTGTCCCTGGGTGGCATCAATGATTAAGCACTAGACTAGTAGCCAAAAAGTTGATGATACAAATGCACCCAGAATCACCTCAGAATAGGACTGGCAGTCTGCTCCGGAAAGTTGGGAAAACCCCGTGGAGCGGTTCTGCTCCGCCCATCTGGGGTTGATATGAGTTAGAAGTGACTCCTGACCAGGAAATCGTCAGCATCCGGTGGAGGAAGTAGTCTCCAAACATACGGGTCAAACGTCATGGAGGACGGTGCAAACCTTCTCAGGTTAGTCAGCATTTACTGGGAACCAACACCGCGGGAAACAGTGCTATTTATTTATACGGAGTGTGAAAGATGAATACTATATAATTCTTACATTCTAAAGATACTTAAGATTCTGAAGGATATAAACATGCGAATAATACTTCTCAAATATATGGGAGTATCAGAGAACATCCTAATATATTACAGCTGTGAATCATGTATTTTCTTTCTCACTTTTACTTGGTTGTGTCTAGCAATTTGTTCCATGTTAACTGACCAAAAACAAAACACAAAAAGCAAACAACACAGCACAGGTGTTGAGTCACTTATGACACCAGTGAATGACTCTATTCAATATAGCGTGTCTGAGACTTTAACTCATTAAAGCAGCCGAGAGCCTCGTTTTTCTCTTACGGAACTTCTGGTGGGTTTGAACCATATATCTCACGGTTAACAGGTCAATGCTTCCCCTATATTGCCACTAAGAAGAACATACATGAAAATTGTTTTGACAATTGGTGTGCATATTTTTTAAGTACCTATCTGAGTCACGTGTCCCAGTGTCAAAGGAAGATAGAGCTTTTCTAATATAAATATCATTGGTAGAGTTGCATCCTAGAAATTAACTTATGTGGTTTTCTCCTAAAATGAAGATAGATATGTGATGATTTTTTTAATGAACTCATAACTATTTTTACCCATATTAAAGATGAATATCTATGTTTGGAATCAGTCTTTGAGTATTGAACCAAACAAAGATTAAAAAAAAAAACCCTATAAAGAAATTGAACCTGAAACTCATTTCTCTAGGTTGCTGTTACAAAATCAATCTGTTAAATTCAGATGCCAGACACCATACTGTCAAGGTTGCTTTTTAACTTTTCTTACAGAATATCAGCAAGTATTTACCATGGATCCATGGAGTTCAGAATATATACTTCACCTCTTCATCAAAAATTCAATTAAACTGTCAATAGCACCACTTCAATACCATCCCTTTTACAATGCAAAACATAGTTATTCCCTTTTCTCTTTCGACATTTCATTCACAGCTACCACTTGAAACAAAATGTAAGCATTTTGCCTAGACTTTTATAATAACCTCCTATTGGTTTCAATCCTACAAAGTTCTCTCATTTTTCAATACATTGTGGATATTTTTTTCTCCATATTGCTCACTGGTTTTCACAGTACTTCCAAATATACTGTCATTTAGTTACCCAGGGGCTGAACTGGTTCAAATGAATGAAGGCATGACATTTATTCATACCTGCATTATAGTAGGAGTTTCTCTGGTAATTCTACGTGATTACCAAAGTTTATCTTAAATAGCTCAGCAGGCTATATGTTGTCATAGTGCAGGGAAATTTTCTCATCTTTGCAATCGATAATGTGCAAGTATATTATGATCAAGACCTATCAGTGTTGCCTTATTTATTACTAAATTACGGAGGAAAAAACCTATTCCACAATATGGTTCTTACACAGAAGGAGTTAAATGGAGAATGAGGCTATTTCATTCCATCTCTAGAGATTCTAAATTAGTAAGCAGTGGGTGGCATTCAAATGTATTTGTTTTAAAATACATATATAAACCAGGACTGATTTTTTTCCAAATTTTGGCCAAGTAAACTACTTCTCATTACCCAAGGTGACTCTAATTTTATAGACCCAACATTTTGCTTATGTTATCAGTCTAGAAAAGAGAATGCTTTCTTTGATCACTGCTTCTAAATGCTCACCTTAAACAATGCCTTCTGAGAGCAGGGTGCCCCAACAGACTGGACTGGAAAACACTCCTAAAGTCCAACAAATGACCCATGAACTAACTACAAGCTTTTCTTTCTTGTTGTGCTTTGTTTTGTTTTTTGTCAGTGGTTTGTTGTTGTTGTTTTGTTGTATATTGTTGCTTAGTTTTGCTCTGTCTTGTTTTTGTGCATGTTATTATCTCCACAGGTCTGTCTAAATAAGATAGGATGGATCAACAATCT
>NW_022107431.1:51335139-51410013 GCF_000313985.2 Echinops telfairi | reverse complement strand
ATGTGACCTCCTCCCTGGGGACGGACAACAGAAAAGTGGTGAAGGGAGATGTCAGACAGGGCCAGATATGACATAATAATAATTCATAAATTATCAAGAGCACATGAGGGAGGGGGGAGCGGGGAGGAAGGGCAAAAATGAAGACCTGATGTCAGGGGCTTAAGTGGAGAGCAAACATTTTGAGAATGATGAGGACAATGAATGTACAAATGTGTTTCTAGTTGCTATCTGTACCAATGTACATCCTCTGGTCTAGCCAGATTTGAAAGGTAGAAGAATTGGGATCATGATAGTGGTGGGGAGGAAGCATTTAAGAACTAAAGGAAAATTATATGTTTCATCAGTGCTACTCAGCTCCTCCAAGGGGCACAGAAGAGCTTTCTTCTTTAAATTCCTGAAATGTTAAATTATTTATATTTAAACTTTAGCTTATATATCAGAACATATCTGGTTTCCCTAATTCAAACCTGCATCTCATTGGTATTTTTCCTACCAGGACATGACTTTACAAACACACACACACACACACACACACACACACACACACACACACGTCTTACATGAAGTAACATGATCAGATAGTGTTTCTGTGTTATAAGTATAAACTAGAAACATCATTTATTTTAACACCCAAGTTGAATTCCTGAATCAATATTTGTTAACTTGTGGAACATTAAGTGAGATACCTACCCCTTGGATTTTGTTATCATAATCTGTAGGATGTTGTTGTTACATGCTATCCAGGTGGCTCTTACCCATAGTAACCCTATGCATGCACAACAAAAGGAAACACTGCATGGTCCTGCACCATCCTCACAATTGTTCTTATGCCTGAGCCCACTGCTGCCCCCACTGTGTCAATCCATCTTGTTGAGGGCCTTACTCTGTTTTGCTGCTCCTGCACTTTGCCAAATACGATGTCCTCCAGGGATTGGTCTCTCCTGACAGTATGTCCCAATTATGTAAGACAAAGTCTTGCCTTCCTTGTCTCCAAGAAGTTCTATGGCCTTACTTCTTGCAAAACAGATTGGTTTGGCCTATTAGTCCATGGCCAAATTTTATATTCTCTAGCACCACAATTCAATCCTTTGAATCTTCTCTGTCTTCTTTTGTCAATGTAGACTTTCACAGGTGTAAAATGCAATTAAGAATACTATGGGTTGGGTCAGACACATCTCAGTCTTCAAAGTAATATCCTTACTCTTCAAGACTCTAAAGCAGTCTTACGCAGCAGATTGACCTAATGCAATATTTCTTTTTATCTCTTGACTGCTGCTTCCATAAATATTGATTGTGGATTCAAGTAAGACAAAATCCTTGACAACTTCAATCTTTTCCCTATTTATCATGTTACCTATTGGTCCAGTTTTGAGGTTTGGGGTCTTCCTTATATTGAGTTATAACCCATACTGAAGACAACGATCCTTGATCTTCACCAGTAAGGGCTTCAATCCCTCCTCCCTCTCAGCAAGCAAAGTTGTGTCGGATGCATACCGCAGGTTGTTAATAAGCCTTCTTCTAACCATGATGCTACATTCTTCTTCATGTCGTCCAGCTTCTCTGACGATTTGCTCAGCATATATATTGAACAAGTGTGGTGAGAGGATAAAGCCTTTCCTGATGTTAAACCATGAAGTATTCCTTTGTTCTGTTTGCCCAACTGCCTCTTGATCCATGTACAAGTTCCAAGCCAGCACAATAAAGTGTTCTGAAATTTCAGTTTTTCTCAAGGTTAGCCATAGTTTATTATGGTCCACACAATTGAATTCCTCTGCACAATCAATGAAACACAAGCTTGCATTAGGATGCGAAAGAATACAAAGTCCCTGAGCTTTCTGTCTGTCTTTGTGGCCGGTCCAGATTGAATGAGGGATTACGTAGAAAAATAAAAGAAACACAAGTAAAGTAAACATCTTTCAGGTATTCCCTGCTTTGAGTCAACATCCATCTGACATCAGCAATGATATAGTTTGTTCCATTTCCTCTTCTCAATTTGGACTGAACTCCTGTCAGTTCCCTAACAATTTGTTGCTGCAAATGTTGTTGTATGATCTGAAGCAAAATTTAACTTGTATGTGAAAGCAATAATAGCATTTTATGGTTTGAGTGTTCTGTTGTTTTATCAGGGGCACACATAGATCTCTTTCATTCAGTTGGCCTGATAGCCATCTTCCAAATTTCCTAGCATAGATGAGTGAGTTTTTCCAGAGCTTCTTAAACATTCTGAAGCATATCAATGGGTATTCCATCAATTCCTGGAGGCTTGTTTTAGGCTTAGCCATTCAGTGCAGTTTGAACTTCTTCCTTCAGCACCATTGGTTCTTGCTCATATGCTACTTCCTGAAATGGTGGACTGTCCCCTAGTTCTTTCTGGTATAGGAACTGTGTATTTTTTCCATTTTCTCTTGATACTTCCTGTATCATTCAATATTTTGCCATAGAAACTTTCAAAATTGCAATTTGAGGTTTGAATGTCTTCTTGAGTCCTTTCAGTCTCAGATAGGCTGAACACGGTCTTCCCTTTTGGTTTTCTGTTTTTGGTTCTTGCGCATGTCCTGGCCTTCATCTTTTCTTCTGTTTTCTATAGCAACTCCACGATTGAGAGCAAGTTTCAGAGTCTTTTCTGACATCACTTTTAGCTTCTTTTTCTTTCCTGTCTTTCTATGGCCTCTTGCTTCCTTTTGCAATGATGGTCTGGATCTCCTCCCACAGCTCCCAGGTCTTCTGTCCTTTGTTTTCAATGGGTCAAATCACTTCATCAGGTGTTCTCAAAATTCAGGTGGGGTAGTCTCAAAGTAGTATTTTGGCTCCTGTGGACTTATTTCCTTTTTCTTCAACTTCACTCTAAACCTACATATGAGCCATTGGTGATCTGCTCTATGGTTTTAGCTGCTGATATTGAGCTTCTCCGAGTGTCTTCCCACAGATGTAGTCAGTTTGATTTCTGTGTGGTCCAGCTGGGCAAGGCCATATGTATTGTCACCTTTTGCATTGCTGACAAAAGGTAGCTCCTCCGAACAAGTCTTTGGTTTTACAAAATTTTATCATGCATTCTCCAACTTCATTTCTACCACCAAGACCATATTTTTCCAACTCCTGTTTCTTCCTTTTTGTTTCCAACTTTTGTAATTCAATCACCAATAACTATCAATACATCTTGATGGCAGGTTTGGTCAATTTCCTACTAAAGTCATTGGTAGAATTTTTTCTATTTCTTCATCTCTAGTTCTGGGATTAGTTTATAAATTTGAATAATATTTGTATTGCTTTGATTTCCTTGAAGGTGGACAGATATAATCCAATCATAGATAGGATTTTGCTCCATAATGGATTTAGCAAGATCTTTTATGATAATGAATAGCACACCATCCCTCTTGTGTTTTTCCCCAAAATGTAAATCAGATGATTTCTATTCAAAATGGCATATAACAGACGATTTTCACTCACCAATTCCTAGGATTATTGATCTTCATGTGTTCCATTTCATTTCGTACCATTTTCAATTTTCCAAAATCATACTTTGTGCTTTCCAAGTCCCAATGATTAGAAGATTTTTGCAGCTGTTCCTCTTTACCCAGTGTAGTGCCCCATCGACAATTGAAGATTCCTAAGGCCCCACTCCCTCAGGCATTACCCGACTCACATCACTATGGTCAACTCCCCTTCAAGAAGTCGTCTCTTCTTCAGGCATATGTTGAGTATACTGGGACTTGAGAGGCCCATCTGCTGGCAGCATCTCTGCCAGGGTTCTGCTGCCTTTGTTTCGGCTTTCAGTCAGATCCTTCCTCTGAAGTAGAAAGCCAAGTCCTTCTTCATGTCAGTTATTAGTCTGGAAGCTCTGCTGAAACCTGTTTACCTTGGGTGACCCTGCTGGCATTTGAAATGCCAGTGACATAGCTTCCAGCATCACAGCAACACATAGGTCACCACAGTATGACAAACTGACAGACAAGTGGTGAAATTTGTATAGGGAAATTATATATATCCATAAGGGAGATACTTGTACAAGTGCTTAATAATTATAAAGCAGTCAAAAATATATTGCATTACTATGCTGGTTTTTAAACGCTATCCTGGATCCACCCTTAGGTCAACTCTAGAAATGACTCCTCCAGTGGAGACAGTAGTCACAGGATAGGTGCAACTATAGAAGCAACATTGGGAAATAAGTTTAAGTGGTCAAATGCAAATTGGAGAAAATGGGAATGCAGGGTCAAGATTCAAGACAAACTTCTGTTGAAACATAGGAAAATGAAATTTCTTTTTGTTGTTGACTAAATCTTATTTTATTGTGATTTAGGTAAAGATTTACAGAGTAGATTATAGGTGTTGTTCAACAATACATACACATTCTGATTCAACTCATCCTGGCAATTCCCCAATGTGCCGTCCCTTGTCCCACTTCATCCCTATATTTCCTGTTTCCATTCCTCCTTCTTTCCTAACCTTTGGGACTTTATCCTTAGGTAAATACTGTCCTTTTGGGCTTAGATGTTGATTTTCTGTTCTTGTGTGTGTTTGTTTTTTAATATAGGATTATCTTTTATTTTTTTTAGTTGTACTGGCAAAGAGTTCACATATAGTACAATTCAATAGGTCAAGAAGAGTTGTACAATCATCCCCACAATCAATTTTAGAACATCTTCTTCTTTCTTGTACTCATCATTATTAGCTCCCCATTTCCCCCCAACCTTCCATGTCATATTCCTAAGGAACCCGAAACCCAGTTATTGATGCTACAGATGTGCCTATCCTGCATTTACTATAGAGGAAAACATTTTTAGACACTAACAAAAACAAAATAAAATAGATACAAGCCTTAATTTATAAGAAAGCAGAAATAATGAAAAACTAGAACAAGTTTAAAATTGATCAAATAATAAGGTGTTACATTTTAACCTCACTGCATATGCAATAATTCGTTTTACAGTGCATTCTTCTTGACATCCCTAGCCTACAGCCACAGAGAATTAATCCGTATGTGTTTCCTCTTTACATCTTAAAACACTGAAACAACTTTAAATTGGGTCAAAGGGGGCATCAAATGATAAGATATTACATTTCAACCTAACTATACAGACACCATAGTCAACTTTACAATATTCTCTGTCTGAAAACAAAGCTATTCACATCCATAACTATGGTCAGAGGGGATTTTACCAGAGACTTAATCCACTTGTAGATGTTGCAAATGGATTTTGGGTTGCCGTTGTGCTCCATAGCCTTCTGCAAACCAGATGTCTACAATTTAAGCTCTGATATAATTCCCTCCGTCAGATTTGGGTTTTATTACTTATAATCCTGGATCACACAAGCTGGTGAGCTTCTTCTATGGGGACCTAGTTGGCCCCTCACTTAGATGACTGCGTGTTTGAAGGCGCACCTTTAAAGCCCGATGTGCCAGTCCTTCTCGTAGCTGGACACTATCTGGTTTCTTCATCACAATGTACTATGGCAGCCATATCATCAGTGAGCTCTTCATGAGGGCAGGCATTTTGGGTTGTAATTTTTACAGACGCATACTCCGATGTCTTTCTCCCGAAGATCCATTATGTGGGCTCCAATCATTGACCTTTCGTTGACTAGTTCAGCACTTCACCATTGCACGTCCAGAGCTCCTGCTGCCAGACCAGAAAACTGGGAGGTACGGTGAAGGAAACTTGGAGATGGAGCCCTGAGGCAGATCGGGGTGTGGGAGTAAATAGGCCGAGGTAGGAGTCCAGGGAGCGAATCCAGTTCCAATTGGCCGAGAAAGAAACAACCCCCCTGAGAAGCTGGATCTCCCCCTCTGGGGGTCGGCGTGACATAACATAATATAAAAATGAGTGAAATATGTATTATTGGTAAAAACTCAAACTGCAGTCTTGTTGCTTAGCTCCAATAAGCACATAGATGGGGGCCAAAATCTCTTATTGAGTGTGAAGATAAAGTGAACACAGAGGCATGAAGGTGGGGGAATTTCTAAAGCCAGAGCTCTGAAATGGTCTTCCGCTCTTTAAAAGACCACTAGTGGCAACAGTAGAGCAGGATCATTATAAAGGGAAAAGCATATTGAAGACGTCAGATACTAAAATCAAAGACTGTTCAAGTTATAGATCTAGCCCAACCACCGTTACCCACACTGGTACCTGGGAACAGACATAAGGACATGTCTCACCCAGAGACAAACCCCGGTGGTAAAGCATCCATTTAATTTTGAACGACTTTACGCCTGAAGTACATAGGTGAACTCTGCTCCCACATTGGCTAAAATTCTCAGCCATGAACTGAGAGGTCAGTAGCTTGAAGAGAGTCGCTACTGTGTAGAAACGATGTAGCAGTCATCGCCTACAAAGCAATATTACAGTCCTGGCAAGTCTGTGAAGTAGTTCTCTGTCTAAAAGCTCGCTGTGACTGGACTTCATTATGAACCATAGGTTTGAGTTCACCTGGAAACCCATCAGTATTTGCTAAGTACATTGATCTTCATGTGACTTTGTGGGGTTATTTTATTTTTAAGTTGGTTTGTAGATATTATCTCAGAATTGATTCCTCTTCTCTAATTCTCTCTCCATATTATCTTTAAATATAATGTTTTCAGAGTGCCAGAATCAATATTACCAGTGATGAAAATGCATGCTGTGTACTAATAGCTAATTCTAGCATAAATCTTACTATTTTTATTTTCCATAATTTATGTCACGAATAAATTAAAAACTGAACTAACAATTCTATAGACTCCACATCCCAAGTTATTGCCAGGTTATTTTATTATCAAGGTGATTCTCATTAAGCATTACTAAAATTTAATTAGTATTAAGATTATCATTGAGAATTAATATCTATAAAATAAATGTATATGTATGTTTTAATGTGGATATTATTCATGTAATTTGTTACAATAATTATTATTTCATTATTTATAGAAACTTCCTATGATTTACATTTTTTTAAAGATTTCTGTACTGTCCACATGACTTCCCATATTTAAAATATTTTAGTTAAGAAGTAGGCAGAAAAAGAGATGAGGCAGACATTTGTTTAATTCCAAATATGTTTATACTTATAATACTGGTGATATTTTATTTTACTATTTACTATTTACTTTGAATATGAAATGTTTTAATTTATTTTCTTATATATTCTTTATTGGTGTATAAGAGAATAACATAAAAGTAGAGTCAGAACCTGGATCCACCTCTGTCTGAAAACCATCCCCAGAATTCTATCATGGAACTTTCTGTTCTTAAAGCAAATTTGAGCTAGATCCCCTGCTACTGATATTGAGTGAAATAATTAAGATAAAGTAACTCAAAGATGTTAAAATATCATAAATACTTCCTTGATATCTCTGTTTCTCTGAATTCCCATAGAGAATTTATACTGTAAGTTTTGCTCTTCACAGCCTTCTTATTTTCACCAAAATATTCTCAGTTCTTTGAGTAAAGATACCCTATCTTTACCTCCCTCTTAATGGGCCTCCAACTTAATCTTGGGCATATCAGGTGCTTGGGAAATGCTTTGCCGATTATTAATTATTCATGTGAATATTCCTTAGCGGAGAGCATTAAAGAATCGTTTACTTTTTATTTCTGTCCCTGCCGCACTAGATTCCCTCTGATGAATCACATTTGTCTTGACAACACAGGAAAGCTCCAGGGTCATGCGGTTCCCATCGAGTCTGCCTCCTTAGAAAGGGCCACCAGGAACCGTGACACCCCTAGGCAGCAGCCCAGCCAGACTTCTGACAGGCGCCAGCAGCCCCCAAGAGAAGCAGGCACAGCGAGCACATACGTGTCTGGGAAAGGCCTCAGGGGCAAGCCTCGTCTGACCAATGCTGACGGCAAGAGCCGTCCTCGGTCAGACACCTTCCCTCCACACATCAGGAAATGGCAGAAGAAACCTTTTATTCAGCGACACACGGTAGTCAGACTGGATGAAATGAAGTTAACTCGAATGTTACCTCTGGATTTTAAAAAGTCATCATTGATTCTCTTTCTCATAGAATTTGTGGGCATGGATATTGGTGTGTGTGTGTGTGTGTGTGTGTGTGTGTGTGTGTGTGTGTGTGTGTGTGTTTATTTTGTTTTGTTTGTTTAAGCATCCTTTCCCCCACCAACATAGACACACACACACAATCCTTGTGATGTATCAACAAGGACACACAGGAGTGGCGCTGACAGGAGCCAGATGAAGTCCTGGTGTGCCTGCTCCCCCGAGCAGAGTGATTTGTTTGGGGTGACTGCTTTTTCCTCTTAGCTGTCACTGAAGAATTAAATATCTAAGGAGCACTTCTTAAGCATTCTTTCTCTTAATGCTGCCTAAAGTTCTAAGGCATAGAGAAAACACATTAAATACCTTCTCTCCAGACCAGCCTCAGAATATAAAGTATGTTTTGGTAAAGTGATCAGCTAACAAATTATAAGATATTGAAGATGGGGAAAGGAGGGAATAGGGGAGCCCATCACAAGGTTGGATATATAGCCTGCCCCCCTACTGAAGGGGATGAATAACAGGCATGTGGGTGAAGTGAGACAATGGACAGTGTAAGATATGAAATCATAATAACAACATATAATTGATCAAGGATTCACAAGGAGGAGAGTTTTGGGGAGGAAAAAAGGAGCTTATACCAAGGGCTCAATTAGAAAATGTTTTGGAAATGATGATGGCAACATATGTACAAATCTGTCTGATACAATTGATGTATGGAATGTTATAAAAGCTGTAAGAGCCCCCAATAAAATGATTTTTTTAAAAGATGTTGAAGAGGAAAAGACGAACTACTAACTTGCCACCCCCTGACCCATACACACAATTGCCACCCCCTGACCCATACACACAATTGCCACCCCCTGACCCATACACACAATTGTCTTCTAGACACTCGTGGCACTGATTCTTTTTTATTTTGAATACTTGCAATCGAGATTATTTCCTGAGGGAACAGGCAATCAAAATAACTATCACTCTGATTCAGGATGGCCTTTCTTAATATTAGTCTAGTACAATCAAGAGCTGATACCTAAGTCCCAAGTAGAAAGAAAATGTTTTGCAATTGATGATGGCCACATATGTACAAATGTCCTTGAAACAATGGATGGATTTATGAATTGCTATAAGAGCTGTAAGATTCCCCAATAAAATGATTTTGAAAAAAAGGAAATGAACAGTACTGTGAGATAAGCATTGGGTTGCTAACCTCAAAGTCATAATTTCAAACCATCAGCCCCTCTGAGGGAGAAAGATGAGGCTGTCTGCTGTCATACAATCTTGAAAGCGATGTACAGAGACACTATGAGTCAGAATCAACTTGACGGTGGTACATGGATTTTAATCTATAGTGAAGGATCTCTAGTACACAGTGGGTTAAGCATTGAGCTCGTTCAACCCACCAGCTTCCTTGAAAGATCAGCAGTTCGACCCACCGAAAGATGAGCAGTTTGACCCACCAGCTTCCTTGCTGGAGAAAGACATGCAGGTCTGCTTCCTAAAAGATTTACAGCTTCAGAAACCCCATGCAACAACTTCATTCTGCCCCACAGTGCTGCTCTGGGTCTGAATCCATTCAAAAGCAGTGTGCTTGTTTATGTGTGAATCTCTAGTTTTATTTATTTTAGAGATATAATGGGTAAAATGGAGTTCATGTAATGACAAATCTAATTATTTTGCCTGCATAACAGAATCCTGATAAATCTCTCTTAAAAGCAAAACACAACATTTCTACTACATGAGTATAGGCCCAGTGATACTATTAGAAACAAAAGCTAATCTTCCCTTGCAGAAAAATTTTAAAGCCATTAAGTCTTAGTTCAGACAACCATGACTATGTTCTTTTAAGTGGCATTGAGGTAAAGTAACTATTCTCATCTGTCTAAATTGGTTTCACTATTCTTTCAAATATAAATAATTCAACTTACCCTCATAAGTATAGTGTAGTCAAGCAGTTCACCTATGAAAACAGTTCACGATTGTTCAGTAAGTAACTGGGGAAGGCATTTGACTCCAGATCAAAAATGTGTATTTTGATTACTACTGATATCATCAGAGTTACTAACATGAGATAAGAAAATAAATGAGAAAGCTTAAGAAAAATGAGATTTTAAAAATTTGTAAGGGATTCAATATTAAAGTTAACTCACTAAAATTTGGTACTCCAGTGAATCATTCAATATTTAATGAATCCAAAAATTCTGTGTCAACTAAAAATAAATTCAAACTCATCCCCACTGAGTCAATTCTGAGTCATAACAACCTTACAGAGAGGGTAAAATTGAGACTGCAACTCTACATGAGTTCAAAACCTCATCTTTCTCCCATGGAGTAGCTGGTGGGTTTGAACTACTGACATTAAAGTCGAACATGCAAACCATTATGCTACCAAGATTTCTGCTCCAATACTGGAACTAAAGAAACAAAACCCAAAGCAGGAAATCCAATTATTTCCCCCAATTTTTTGCATAAGTCTTATAATGAATAAATTCCTTATATTCCTGATATTTGATTTATTAAAGATTTTGTTTTCCTTTTTCTTATAGTAAATTTTGAGCATTTCAGTCTTGCTCACTCTTTGAGAGCTATTGAAATAGCAGCATCACTCTTAAAAGCTGTAGACCTTTCTAATTGTTAGTGAAAAACATTTCTCCAAGATAAAAGGATAAAAAGAGTTCATCTTTCTTTAAAGCTATTGGGAAAAGGTAATTTCCTTCAAGCATCACAAAACAGGCTTTCTGAGTGGTAATTCAAACCAAGGAGTCTTAGGAAAATTCAGGTGTAAAGACTGTTGCCATGTCCTGTGATGGAAGAAACATATCAGCTGGTGTGATCACAAAGTATCAATGGTATCAGATATCAGGGATCAGAAGATGCAAACCAATCATATTTATTCAAACAAGGAGGTCAGAGTGGCGACCCTAGGCCCATCTAATAGACAATTGGACATCCCCTCACAGAAGGGTCACAGAGTAGGAATGAGTCAGCCAGGATGCAGTAGAGCACCAAACACACAACATTCCTCTAGTTCTTTTATGCTTCCTTCCCCTCTTTCAAGACTCAGTTCTACCTTACAAATCATTCTAGGCTAAATCATGTACATTGGTACAGATAAGCTCTCTGGACACAGGGAATCCAGGACTAAGAAACCCTTCAAGAACAGTAATGGGAGTAGTGATATCATCAGGGTAGGGGGAAGGGAAGGTGGAGGGATAAGGGAGAGAAAGGGGAGCCCATCACAAGGCTGGATATGTAGCAAACAATGTCCAATGTATTAACTACACCACCACCCTGCCAGGGGATTAACAACAGAAACATGGGTGAAGGGAGACAGTAGACAGTGTAAGATACTAAAATACCAATTATTTATAATTTATCAAGGGTTCACAAAGGAGAGAGGATAGGGGAGGGGAGGGGGGAAAGATGAGCTGATACCAAGGACTCAAGTAGAAAAAAATGCTTTGAAAATGATGATAGCAACATATGCACAAATGTGACTGATACGATTGAGGTATGGATTGTTGTAAGAGCTGTAAAAGGCCTCAATAAAAATGATTAAAAACAAAAAGAGAAGAAAGTATCTTGATCTTTGAAAAATTTCTCATACAGATAAAATCAGTTGTCAAACCAAAAGATGGTTACTAGTGGCGATCACATTTTCTCCTGTGAAATGGGTAAGTTAAATGACTGCTACATTTCTCATTTGAATAAAAGTGTCGAGAACCTTGTTTTAGTCAAATTAACTGTTAGGACCTTCTACTTTCAGGTAAACATGTTAAAAAGAGCTCCTGCTGCACCAAGGGTTATTTTTTAAATTATTAAAGCCCTAATGAAAGAAAAAGTATAACTGAGCTGGACATGCAAATTCTCAGTGGGAACCTGATCCAAAGACCAACTCAAATTCAAACTCATTGCCATTCAGACTCAAAGTCACAGTCAATTCCAACTCGTAGTGACCCTAAAACATAGGGTAGAATGGCCCCTGTGGGTTTAGAGTGTAATTTCTTCCAGAAGTAGAAATGCGCCTCTTCTCTAACGGACCAGTTGGTAGTTTCAAACTGCAGACTGACCACAATCTTCATAAGATTGCCTATGCTGTGTATCTTGTATAGATACACACCAAAATAATGATAATAATATAACAAAAGATAAAATAATAATAATATTGCCATCCGTATTCTTCCCCCACACTTCTGTGGGCCTTCAAGGTATGAAAGGGAGGGAAAGATGCTTTCAGCACAGGTGGTTTTGAAGCTTGGGTTAGGTCTGGCTCTTGCCAGAATATTCGGTCCTCGGCCCAGGAAGTATTCATTGTGCGTGCTTTCCCTTATGCCCTTGTGCTGTTTGAACTCACCGCCGTGGGCCCGTGTGGTACTCGACCTTTGAGCTTGGTGAACTTCACTCAGCATAATGACCTCCAACTCCTTCTATGAGACGAGTGTTTCATCTTTTCGTCACTGCTTTTTAAGGGATGTGTAGTATTCCATTGTGTGTACATGCCAGAGTTTTTAAGTCAACTTGTCTATTGATGGAAATTTAGGCTGTTTCCAATTTTTTATTTTTTTTTGCAATTGTGAACTGTGCGGCAATGAACATTGGGGAGCAGATGTCTGATCGTGGTCTGTTTCTTATTTCTTCTGGGTATATGCCCAGGAGTGGAATTGCTGGGTCATATGGTTACTTAATTTCCATCTGCTGTAGGTATTACCAAATCGCTTTCCACAGTGGCTCTACGTACCTACAAGACCACCAGCAGTGAATGAGAGTTGCCATGGTACCTTATAGTTGCTTTGATTTTTTTCCCCTTGAAATTTCATTTTTAACAGATAATAAACAGTTTTGTGATTTCTACCTCGAACATATAACCCAAATCTGATCTATTCTTGCCATACTTGCCTATTCCTAAAAACCACCTTCTCTTGCCTGGGTTATTAAATTCTGCTTCTAACTAGTGTGCTCTAAGTGAATTTCACTTTGTCTTGGCTTTCCTAGATTTTTCTCTAGGACTTTAATCAATGTCAATGATTCCCTACTGAGAATTCACTCCTTATAGCAGAATAAAAGCCAACAAGGTTTTATGGGGTGTGTACCCTCTGTAAATACTCTTCCACCTCATTTTTGATTCCTCTTTCCCTAAAGAGATTTACATTAGACTTTTCAATCATTGCTGTTGTTAGTTACTATGAAGTTGATTTCAACTCCTGATGACCTCATGTGTACGGTGACGAACTGCCCCATAGGATTTTTAAGTTTGTGATCTTGAGGAAGCAGATCACTAGTCTTTGAAACATTGGCATCTCTTCTCTTCATTGCTTAAGATGCTTTCCCCCACTAAGTAATATCGTCCACTCCCTCTTCATCTTCCACGCCTCCTCACTTGGATTAGTTTGTTTCGTAGCACTTATCAGTCTCTGAAAAGTGCTTTTTTATTACTTAATGTTTTTTTTCTCCGTGGATTTTGACTGTTTTATTTACCTCTACAGCAACTCAAATGTTGTGCTCAATACATATATTTGTTGAGTGAATTGATTAAATGAATGAACCAAAAAGGCCACTAATGGTTTCCCACAAGAGTTTTTTCTGTAAATAATAATGAAATAAATGACTCAAACTATAGTATTTTGTAGTATTCCAGCAAGCATATGACCCATTTCAAATCTCAGTAGCTATGTAATTTTACCAAGTTAACATTAACTACCTGCACCTCATATTTCTCATGCACTAAATGGGATTAATGCATGTAACGCTATTTAGATATAATTCATGCAATGTACTTCACACAGTGCTTGGTAGATAGGAAATGCTAAATAATTATTCATCACTAATGGTTTTACAGTAGTATGGTGAATGCTGGACAAAAACCTCAAGAAAACACAGCACAGTGTGGATCAACAGTATGTAACACATCCACTGCCCTAGAGTCAATTTCAATTCATACTGACTCTTAGGTAGGACAGGGTGGAACTGCGCCCTAGAGTTTCTGAGGCTACAAATCTTCACAGACACAGGCTTTCTGATCTTTCTCCTGTAGAGAGTTAGATAGGTTCAAACCACTGACCTTTTGGATAACAGCGTAATACTTAACCCATTGCACTACCCAGACGCCTATGCTAACTCTACAGGGGACACAAAAGAAGACTGTGATGTGGATCCTATCCTCAAGAAAGTGAAAATCATGTTTTTAGAAATAAAACTGAAACTGTGTAGAGAACAATATAACTTTTGCCAGAATAACCAGTATTTTGTTATTTACTTATATGCACACAACTCCTCTTACAAAAATGTAATTAATCTACTTACAAAAATTGTTTAACTTGCTTTTAGATGTCTATTTATAAGATCGATGAGGGAAAGCACTTGGAAACATACATATAATACATACAATAAGTCAACAAATTTGAAAGCTGGAAGTTTCATCTTTCCTTAATAGCCCAAAGTTTCCAGGAATAATAAAGTAAAATCACTTTGAGACTGATTAAAACTAGTCTTCAGACAACACATATGTTTCGTAATAGGCTTCCTTGGATTTGACAGTTAATTTCGGAAAGATGACCTTCTGTGAAACATAATTTGGATGAAGGATAAGGTAGAATTCAGGGGAAAGACTGAGCGGATGGCAAGAGACATCCTTGGAACAAAGAGTCCTTCATTTGCTCTTAGGTGTTTGTCCATGTTTACCGTGGGACCCTATTTAGAGTTGGGAAGAGGAAGCTGGCACAACAGCTCCATAAATAGCTTTCCATTGTAGCATTTTACTCAGAACCAGGAGCAGGTAAGTGAGATCCATCTAAGAAGTGGCACTTACTAGCTCTTACCGAGAAGGAGAGGCAAGTTAGAGGCAGACTTGGGTTCACAGCAGTCTGAGGAAGAAATGTGAGGGGAAGTGCTGATCGAGCCCTGTCACGAGGCCAACTGCAGTGTGGTCTACATTTACACGTCAAGAATAGGCAAGTGTACAGAGAAAGTTGGTAGTGGTCACCAGAGATGACAGGCGAGAGAAGGAAAGGTGCAGTGCTTAGCAGGCACTGAGCTTCTGTTAAAGGGGACGGAAATAAGTAGAGGGTGGTCAGGGACATTGGCTGCAAAACACTGCATACAGCTAGTGTCACTGAATCATAAATGTGAAGACTGTAAAAATGGTAAATGTTTTGCTACCTCTGTAATCACCACACACACAAAGTGCCCTAGCTTCTGTTTTCTGGGAGGTCAGTGGCCCTTCAGAGCACCCCAGAAAATAAAACACCCCAGAGGTCGACAAAAACATTCTTTCCGTAGTACTTCCATCTCCCTCCTTCAAAGCATGTTCCAATTTGACACACAGAATGAGATTTTTCAGTATCACCCTCCCCCAGTGGGATAGTTAATTTGCAGCAGTTATCTTCCCAAAGATCATATGCACAGAGCCACGGAAACAAACCCTGAGCAACCGAGAAATGAATACTTAATGCTGGGCTCTCCAGGCTCATGCTCAAAGCTCAGCACGAGGCTGAGCAGTCTGATGTTCTCAATCTTGGATCCAGTCCTTGAGAATTTCACTAATCATGACCTACTAAATTACTTAGATAATATGCTTCTTTAAAAGGTTATAATAGGTAGTTACTACCAAATGGCCAAGGGAATGTAGGGAATCCATTTAAGAATTGAAATGCTGGTGGTAAATTTTCTATAGCTGTGACTTGCTGAATGACATTTTGTTGTTATGTGATTGTTAATTTTATTATTGTCCACTTAGCTAGTTTTTAATGTGGTAAGGAGCATTTCTAGAGATAACTTAAAAGACCCATAAACTACTTGTCATGGAATTAGGGACTATCAGTATACAATATTGTACATAAATATAGAACCAATATATGTGGCCATCCAAGTATGTCTTTTGGTTTATGTGATATTAATATGATGGTAGATATATGTGCATTCAAATAAAAACTTAACTTTAGGGTTGTTTCTAGTAATGCTAGATTTTAATTTGGTCACTGACATGGCATTCTTAATTGCATTTTACTAAGTTGAAATGACTTAAGGAAGTAAAATTTTATAAGGTGAAAAAACTGAAGTAATGACTATGCTTATTAAAGTCCACTTAAAAATTAAAGAGCCCCCTTAAGGTTTCCTCAGATAAACAATAAATAACAGCAACAACAAAAAAAAGAAAATCAGCCAAAGCAAACCCATTGTGATCAAGTTCATTCTAGTGCAGAGTGACCATCGAGGGCAGAGCAGACTGCTGATCGGCTTTTTCACAGAAGCCGACTGACGCATCTTTCACTCACAAAAGGATGGGGGTTCCAATGGCTGGCCTCTCATTTAGCGACTGAATCCTTAACCATTGCACCAACTCAACTTAAATAGGACACTATTTAAACCATTACGAGGGACTTCTAGTGAAAAATCTAAAGGCTTTTATTTTATTTTCTCATTACCATGCTGTGACACTAAAATCTTACAAATTTATTGTGCTTCTTTGGTGGGAAACAAAGATTCTACCCACCACCCTGAAGTCAGTTCTGACTCATAGCTAGCTACCTATAGGATGGAATAGAACTTTTCTTCTGGGGTTCTGAGACTTTCCAAGTCTATGGGAGCCAACAGCCTCCTCTTTCTCCATTGGTGGAACTGATGGGTTCAAACTGCTGACCTTGCAGTTAGCAGCTCCATGCCTCACAAGAAGTCAGCAGTGCTCTTTGCAAAGCTGCTTATCTTCCTCTGAACACTCAGATGCTGCTCCCATCTGCCTGGCAAGTGGGATCTCTGGGACCTGAACTCTCTAAAGTCAACACCAATATCTTTGCATGAAAGATGGAAATGCCCTTGAGTGAAAAATGAAAATGAAAATTGGGGATTTCTAAATTTAGAGATATCACTGAGAGTTGATCACTTGGTTTGACATGGTGATACATTACAGAATCAGAGACAAGGTGTTATCAATATCAGAAAAAAATAATGAGTTGAATTAGAAATAATCAAAGCAAACTTATGATCCTTTCTTAAATTGGGGGGAAACGTAAGTCTCTTGGTAAGATATAAGAAAAATAAAACAAAAAGAAGACTAACAATTTCTGAGTCATCCCACCCTATCGCTAATGCTCAAGTAAAGCACGTAACAGCCCCCTGAATTCAACCCAATGGCTGTTCTCCCCTGAAATACATGCAATCTTCTGGAGAGAAAAAAATTGATTCAATTGACAAGGTAGTAAAACTCCTTGAACTTGAGAGATCTTGTTTTCAGAGTAAGTACACATTCCAAGTAACCTCCAAAATCTCTAACTGCTATCAAGTCAATTCTCATTTGTAGATACCTTAGAGAACAAAGTAGAAGTGCCCTGTGAGTTTGCAAGACTGCAGCTGTTCATGGGAGTAGAAAGCCCCGTCTTTCTCCCGTGGAGCAGCTGATGGTTTCTAACTGTGGACCTTGCAGGTGGCAGCCCATTGTGTAACCACCATGCCACCAGGGCTCCTTGAAAGCAGTAGAAATCCTCATCTTTTCCCTCCAAGAAGTTGGTGGATTCAGACAGCTGACCTTACTGTTAGCAGCCCAACACGTTAGCAATGTAGCTATCAGTCAGTAGAAAACTGTTATTAGACAATGTGTATCAATATAAGAATTTAAGAAGAAAGCAACATTGCACTTAATTAGAACCAATTGAGTGTGTGCAACTACAAATCAATATTCAAAGAGAACAAATATATGTATGTTAAAAAACAAGGGGCTTTATAACCAATAAATGTTAGTTCACTGGAATTGATTTCTCCAAGAAGAGGTGCAGTAGGAGCTGGTGAGATATTTTATTTTTAAAATAAAGAGTATGAACCATTTTGATTGTATAAATATGTTGATGTCAATATCTTTATATCAAAATGGTTCAGACTCATATTTTAATAGAATGTACTGGTTGCATACTGGTTACACATTGGGCTGTGATCTGCTAGGCTGTCAGTTAGAAACCACCAGTGGCTCCACTGAAGCTAAAACACGGTTTTCTACCTAAAGAATCACAGTCCAAGTTGACGGATTCTGGGTTCCCACTTAAGTCTAGTCCCAATCCAAGAACAATTATTTCTTATAATATGGCCCGGCTGAGTACTCACCTTCGTGAAATGATCACTGAAGATAAGGGTGCTACAACAAAGTGTGGTAAACAAAGCAGATAGTGCCTCGCTATCAATCAGAATACTGTCTGGGCTTGTATTCAAACAAGCAGCCATCTAAGTGAGGAGTCAACTAAGTCCACAGGAAAGAAGCACACCATCTTGTGTGATCCAAAGGTGACAATAAAAAAAAATTCAAATATGTTGAAGGGAAAAGTATCAGAGTTTAAATTGAGAACATCCAATTTGTAAAAGACTATGAAGGACAGTGGGAGACCAAAACGCATCTATAGAGCATCTAGTCAGATTAAGGCCCTGATTGATCCCTCTAGCCACAGTCAAGGGTCTCGAACAATTTTACTATCAGATAGAGATCATTGTAAACTTGATTTTGCTGGATTGAACTTGATACTTGGTCAGTTGACCAAGTATTTGTTATAGGTGAAAGTATTTCTAGCTTGTTCCATGACAAAAATTCTTCTCTGACTTTTTTAATATTGATGGTGGTCTTTTCTTCCTTACACATTATTTGTATTTCTATCTTTATATTATTATGTATTATTTTATCCTTACCACTTTATTTTTTGTTTTCTTATTGTTTCTGTTGGGTTTCCCAGTTTGTGAAGCACTGAACGAATAGCTGAATACTGGATAAAGAGGTTTGGGGACCAAAAAATGAATGTGGGCGGAGGGAGCACTAGAACTGATTGTGATTCTACAACTCATTTTAAAAGTGACTTCACCATGGAAGTATATGCTATGTGAATACTATAGCAAGAGAACCATGGGGGGCAGGGTGGGGGAGACACCACATTTGACCAATGGTTGCCACAGATGAAGGGGAAAGCGTTGTTGCATAGGGGTCACTGAGCTTATGTCAGTGGTGCTGGAATAACTAGTAGAAGGGTATCAATAGTGGTCGCGGAGCACAAAGAGTATTAGCAATGACAATGAATTACACAAGTGGAATTGAAGACGTTGTGGAATTGAAGATGTTCTGTTGTGTATATTTTTGCCACAATTAAAAATAAGTCATAATAATTACATGAATAACAATGACTACAAGGAAGAAGAAAATGTTCTAGAATTCAATACCATGACAATTGTACAACTCTTCTTGATATGATTGAATTATTAAATTGTGTGACATGTGGATAAAGTGGTAATAAAACTGTTTTTTAAAAGTGTACAGTCTCACACATTGTTTTATGGGGTCTCTATGAGTCAGGGTTGACACCATGGCAGTGAGTTTGTTTGCCTGTTTTGATTTATTTGACACAAAGTTCCCTCTTTGCAATTCCATTGTGTGGGTAGGTGTGTGAGAGGGTGTTAAAAGCACTTGCAGCACAGTGATTTTCTTCCTGAGATTTCATTGCTGAGTTAATTCTACAAGGAGATTGCATATTATGTTAGAAGTAGACACCATATGTAGACCTCAGGAGAGCCTGAAGCCAAGGTTGGCCAGAGGATGGTACTCTTGGGAAATTAATACGATTTACTCAATCCCACAATAACGCTCAGGAATGTTCTGAGGTAATTACCAGTTACTTACACCTGGAGAGCAGGCAGGCCGATAGATAGGTCTCAAGACAGCAGTAGAGGTCAGAGGAATACAAAAAATATTTTAAACATTCTCAGATAAGTAATGAGGATGTGCACTTTTTCATATAGCTGTAGGCCGTGTGAAGTTTCCGGTGCTCTGAGAAGAAGGAAGAAGCAATGACTAACAAAATGCTCATCAGCTCGTAGTCTTTAAGGGAGAAACTTCCTGGGAAGTTTGGACTGTTGTCCCTTTTGGTTAGTCCATTGTCAGAGCTAGAATTGGGGAGTCCTTGGGAGGTGCAAATGATTAACCAGCTCGAGGCTGACGATTTCAGTCCACCCAGAGATTCCCAGGAGAAAGTATCTGTGATCAACTCAATGGCAACTGTTTGTTGCTGTTTGCTTTTCTTATTTAATGCTTAAAGAAACTTTAATTCTTCTCTGTATCTATTTATCATTCATTGAATTAGTAGGTGCATGATTTTTGCTGCCCCCGAATACTCAAAGTTATTTTAATCATGAAATTTCCTATTTTAACCAGTAGACAATGCCAGCATGGTACAACAATGCCATGATGTCAGGGACTGCGGAGCCTTCTACCTTTCCACTCAGCCAAGCTTACTGCTTCAGTGCCCCTTCCCATCACGGCCTCAGGATGACTGTGAGAGTTCCAAGCCGAGGTGGGATTTTATCCTTACCACTTTTCCTAAGAGGGAAGAACATCTTTCCAGAGGTCCTCCAGAGAGGTCATATAAAGTTATGGCTATTATTTCACTCTCGTTTATCTGGACACTTAGAGAAAGGGGTGGAATTACAAGTAGCTAACTGGCAATTTCACATATTATAAATCCTGTCTTGTCTTTACCCATATTTGATATGATTAAATGTATTGTTCCTGATGGGTTTCAAGTGGGAAAATACTGAAAAATATTATAGAAGCCAATGAGGAGTTACAGAAAATGTATAGTCATTGCTAATTTCTGCTTTCCAAACTTAGTTTAGACCTCATTGAGGCAAAGTATAATTTCATCCATTTGCTACCACTTATGTTACTAATAGAGATTTTTACAAACCTGTATCACTTTTTCAAATCACTTAATTTACCTTTTATGGCCTCCAATTTTTAACAGATGACTCCCCTCTCCAAGTTAAAAGTCATCCAAACTGGAAACTTGAGAGTTATTTTTAACTTCCACAGTGCCTCACCCCTTTAATGATCTTTCCTCCAATCTTATTCATCCTGTCTCTCCAATGCCTCTCCAACCTTCACAGATGTAGTTAAGTTCATTATCATCCTTGACTTCCATTATTTCAAGAGACATCTAATTTGTTTTCTTCCTTCTAGTCTCTGTTTTAAAATCAACTCTCCACCTTGCTTCCTTGAATGTGTTTTCTTCTAATAATGGGGAAAAAAACCTTCCATTTATAGGAGAGAATGTTTTGTGTGTGGGCACCATCGAGTGATTTTGACCCTGAGTAACCTTACCTGCAAAGGAATTAAACACAGCCGCACGCAGCATCGTTTTCCTAAGCACTCCTCTTTGGGAGCCCATAGTTGCAGCCATGGGGGCAATCCATCAGTGAGAGACTTCTTTGCCTTTGGTAACATTTTACTTGACCAAGCAGGGTAACCCTCACCAAGAACAAGGGTCTCCTAATAACATAGCCAAAGGATGTGAGATGAAGTCTTGGCATCCTTGTTTCTAAAGACCTTCAGGTTGTACTTCTTCTAACAAAGATGTGTTTATTCTTCTGCAGTCTAATGAATATGAGTAGAAATCCAAACGCACTAGCCTAGAGTCAAGTCCAACTCACAGCAACGCTAAAGAATAGAGTATAACTTCCCCTTTGGGTTTCTGAGACATATCTTTACAGAAGCAGACAACTTTATCTTTCTTCGGCAGAGCAACTGATGAGTTTGTTTTTGAACCCATGGTTAACAGGCCAGTCTATAGCCCATGGTACCACCAGGGCTCTTTAGGCCAAACTCAGGTGGTTAAAATCATCACATGATATCCACCTCAAAACTATCTATTCTAACTAGGGTAGTGTTATAGTTACATAATCTGGTGTCAACTTGGGAAGGTAAGGAGTCTAGCCTGTCAATCAGGTCACAGCTTGATGACCTCCTTTGGAGGTGCCACAGAGATAAATAACTCACTAGAGGCCAGGTACACTCCCTCCCTGCGAGACATTCCTGCTGACAAGACACATGGAGCTACACTAGTGCCCTACAGCTGGAGGAGCCATGTGGGGACCCCTGACAGTGTTGAGATGTTTCTACTGCCACTGTATCCACAAGATTTTCCACCCACTGGCCTGTGATCTTCTTGTATTTGGCATCATTGTATGTGTGTTGTGAGTCTGGAGAGGAAGTTTTAGATTAGTAATGAACATATGAGTTAATATAGGAGTTATGGACTTGATCTGGACTGGGCTGGGATGTTTTCTCAATATACAATTACTCTTTTATATAAAACTCTTTCTTACACACATATGAGTGTCTCTAAATTTGTTTCTCTAGTCAACCCAGACTAACACAGGTAGACAATGTGGAGGGACCAGATATAATACCATAATACAGGGACCAGATGTAAAGCTGTGCCCCAGGTTATTAATATGTCTTATATTTCCCCCAGATTTGTCTCTGTACTAATAATCATTTTATAAATATGTAACCTGAGGAACCCTTTTTTTCTCAAGTGTGAAGTGTCCAGTTTTCTCATTTTCAATACTGCAAATAACTTTTGCTAATATGTGATATAATTTCATATATATCAAAGAATAATATCTCTACTAGGTGACTCAGGTAATAACTGAAAATATCATCCTGACAGTTACCTTCTTTAACAATCTGATCTCAGGAAAACTTGCTATTCTTTTCCTTATCATAGAAAGCCTGCTATGTTCTGACTGCAATGATCTCTTTATTATTTCCCAAATCCTCCTGAGAAATGTTTCTTCTCTCTACATATGCTTACACTATTCTCTCCTCTCAGAATGTACTTTCATCCCAGCTGTGATTGACAGAATCCTACATATCCCAGTAGAGCTAGCTATAATACGTAGTCGTTGCTGAAGAGCCACATAATAATTAATGTTACCATTCCAACCCTATCAGTATATTTTAATCATTGTTCAGCATAACTCTTAGATCTAAATCACCAAGAATACTGAAAGGAATGCCCAGAGATTGTCCTTGGAATAGTCCAACCATAAGGTGCTGAGATTCCTGGCACCTACTTGAAATCAAAGAGGAAGAATTCCTATAATGAAAGACAAGGAGGCTAATAAACACAATCATCTGAGGTAAAAGCATATTAGTTTAAAATAAAACTGAAAGAGAAAAAATATTTTCTCATATATCGATAGGCAATTACAGAAACATTATTAAACAGAAATATCAAAATGTGAAGCTATTGTATCTAAACATGTCCTCCTTCCAGGTTCACACCCTTCTGAAGGCCATGCTTCCGTCTCTCTCTCCCCTGAGGAGCTCTCTGGTCTTCAATATACATCGTGTAAAATAAACAGAATTTCATCCTCAAGGAACTAAAACTCTGCTCCTTTTCAATACTTTTTCAGGTTAGGGAATAAAATGATGTCTTAAGGACCAACGTCAGAGCTGCAGGGTTGATGTGTTAAGGTTCCCAATGACATTTCTCATAGGAAATCCCTTGATAGAATTCCTTGAAGAAGGGATAAGAACATTGCCAAGATATTCAAAGATTGTCAAAGTATTAACTCCTGGGTGCAACTTTCTTGACCTTTTTCTCACTGATGAAACTTTCATTCCCTTAAAGTGTTATCATAACAAACTGCAATCATTTTCCTATGTCCTTCGATAAAATTTACCAGAAATCATAAACTTCTGAGATAAACTCTGCCTTCAATTTAACTAACCCAACAGAGACTCTCAGAAGCCACTGTTTGTACTGGGACCTTCTTTTAAAGGTGCCCTAATTTGACTGTTGTTGTTGTTAGGTACTACTGAGTTTGTTCCACTTCACAGTGACCCTGTGTGCGACAGAACAAAACACCACTTGGCTCTGTACCATCCTCACGCTTTTTCTAATGTTTGAGCCCATTGTGGCAGTCACTGTGTCAACTCGACCCTTCAGGAGCCAACCTCTTTGTATTTGTTGCCCCTCCACTTTACCAAGTATGATTTCCTTCCCACAGTGACTAGTATCTCCTGATAACATGGCTGAATCAGGTGGACAACATCTCACTCTCCTTGCATCTAAGGAGCATTGTGGTCATACTTCTCAGGCTAGAGAGACTATGTAAAAAATATTGAATGATACAAGAAGCATCAAGAGAACATGGAAAGAATACACAGAGTCAATGTACCAAAAAAACCACAAAAAACTAGCTAGCATCTAATGGTGCTGAGAGAAGATGTTCAAGTTGCACTGAAAGCATTAACTAAAAATGAGGCCTCACATATTGATGAAATACCAACTGAAATATTTTAACAGGTTAAGGAAGTTCTGTAAATATTTACTCATCAGTGCCAAGCAATAGGGAAGAAGATTACTTAGCCAACTGAATGGACAAGATCCATATTTTTACCCATTCCAAAGAAAGATGACCCAACAAAATGCACATATTATAGAACAATATCATTGACATCACCTGCAAATAAAATTTTGCTGATGATCATCCAAGAATGGTTGCATCAGTAGGGATAGGGAATGGTCAGAAGTTCATGCTGGATTCAGAAAAGAACTTGGAACAAGGGATATATCCTTGCTGATGGCAGATGGATCTTGACTCAAAGCAGAAAATACCAAAAAACCATTTACTTCCATTTTATTGATTATGCCAAGGTATTAGACAGTGTAGATCATAAAAAATTATGGATAACCTTGAGAAGCATGGGAATTCCAGAAGACTACCTTGTGTTCCTGTAGAACTTGTACATGTATCAAGAGGCAGTTGTGCAAACAGAACAAGGGAATAAGGCATTGTTTAAAATCAGGAAGGTGTGCGACAGTGTGTATTCCCCCACCATACTTATTCAATTTGTATGCTGAGCAAATCATCAGAAAACTGTGATTAAATGAAGATTTCAGCATTAGTATTGAAAGAAAGCTTACTTACAACCCACAATATGCAGATAACAGTAACTACCTAGCTGAAAATGAGGACTTGAAGCAATTGCTAATGAAGATCAAGGATTGTAGCCTTCAGTATGGATTACAGCTCAATGTCAGGAAGACCAAAATTCTCACAACACAGTCAATAGGTAACATAATAAATGTTGAATGAATAAATGTTACCTATTGAAGTTGTCAAAGATTTTGTCTTGCTTTGATCCACTATCAAGGCTCATGGAAGCAGCAGTCTGGAGATCAAAAGACAGGGTTTCTTACCTAAATCTGCTGCATGAGACCTCTTTAAAGTGTTGAAAAGCAAGGGTGTTGCTTTGAGGACTAAAGTGCAGCTGACCCAAGTCATGGTGTTTTCGGTTGCCTCGTATGCATATGCAGTTGGCCATTGGTTAAGGAGGAGCAGTGAAGAATTGATGTATTTGCATTGTGGCGCTGGTGAAGACTAAGGAAAGGACCCTGGACTGCTGAAAGGACAAACTGATCTGTCGGAAGAAGTCCCACTAGGGTCCTCCCTGAAAGCAAGAATGGTGAGACGTCATCTTACATATCTTAGATATATTGGCAGGAGGGGACATCATGTTTGAGAAAGCAGAGCGACAGCTAAAGAGAGAACGTCCCTCGAGGACATGGATGGACACCTCAGCTACAGCAACGGGCTCAGCTAGGTGAACAACTGTGAGGCTGGCAAAGGACCGTGCAGTGCTTTGCTCTGTTGTACGTAAGGCAGCTAGGGGTGGGCACTATCGATGGCACCTAACAATTGCTGAGGAAACTTGTCTCCAGCCAGCCATTGACCACAAGGTCACGTTTTAGCATGATTTTTCTGGAATCAACCTGTGTGTATAAACCAGAACCCGACTAGCCATACATTTTAGTTGCCCTTTTAGATCATATACTACATAATGCATAACATCCAATACCTAACTCTCGATACATGGTTTTAACTAAATATAATTATATATATCATTATATCATATAATTTCTACAGTGATCAAAATAGAACAGGCTGTAGTAGCAATTTCGGACAAAGCAAGAACCAGCTAGAGCAGTGGTTCATAACCTGTGGGTCGCGACCACTTTGGGGGTCAAACAATCTTTTCACAGGGGTTGCCCAATTCATAACAGTAGCAAAATTACAGTTATAAGTAGCAAGTAAAATACTGTTATGGTTGGGAGTCACCACCACATAAGGAACTATATGAAAGGGTCATGGCATGAGGAAGGTTGAGAAGCAGAGCTTTGAGAGCTAGAGCATTACATGACACTGTGATTAAAGCACATGGCTGGTCTCTGATATGAACGCTGTAGAAGGCTGAGATAATTGTTTTTTTCCAACTCTCCATCCAAGATCAAACAACATCCGCTAGTGGGCATGAAGTGATAAAGCGACAGATACTTCTCAGTGGTCACTGAAGCAAATAGCTAATACTGCATGGAGGTTACCTCTAATCTATGGCACCCTGCATTTCTTAAATTAAAAAAGTATTTAGATTGACACCTCTGTTGTAAACATATTTTAAAGAGACTTAGAAGGCAGCTATTGTAGAAGTAAAAAGCATGCTTTTTGTTTTGCTTCCCAAAGAAAAATCAACTATTATTTCACTATCTATTAAAAAAATTAAAGAGCACAAAAGCGGAACTTGCTCTCCCAGACATGGTGGATTTCAGCCCCTTTCCTGCTCTCCCGTATCCGTGTCTCTGCAATTTGGCAGGGCAGACAAGAAAAGAAGCAGCTCAGAGGGATAGAAAGAACGTTCTGGCCCTTTCAGATTAGCTCAACCTTCAGGACATAATAATCATCATTAAACTGTCATCACATGTCTACAGCTAATTTGTGAAATACAGTAATAAAACAAACATGGTAATAAATATAAACTAGGAAGATACATTAAAATAACACATTGATAACTTAGGAAACATTAATAGTACAGGGTTAAGTAGAGCAAAATATTGACATTGCGTAAAATGTAACTTTTTAAAATAGAAAAATGTCAAATTTGCAGTTATATTCTTAGACTATAAAAGCAGAACTGTCATATAAATTGGAAACGCTTGTGTGAGTATTCTGCAATGAACTAAAGAGCCAGCTCCCCAGTTGGCTGTGACTAGGAACAATAACAAAACATAATTGTGATGTTTGCCTTCCCAATCTTTTCTATCAAGTAGACAGCACTTTTCTATTTATCTGCATAGAGACTCTAAACTTTTTAACCCACAAGACATACTTTTAATCTATAAGAAATAACCTAAAGTGCATAGCTTATGGGTAATGAGCACAGTCTTTAAAGTCTGGGTATCATAATACCTCACTGAAGAAGACTGGTGAGGCCCTTTGCCTGCTCGGGGGCTCTATGCCCTGTTCTGGTCAGATGAGGGAGTGCCTTTACGTTGACATCCACTCCCTGGAGGACCATGACACTGGAGTAGAATTTCCTGGCTATCCAATTGTCTGCCAAGGACTCATCACATCTTAATTTTATAAAGAAGAGACCAAAAAAAAGGTCAAAGACACTGAATCACATGATATAGATGAATACATTTGAGCTTGTCACATGGGGCTTAGATTGAGGCTTTGAAATGAATCGTCTGCTGCCTCACCCCACTTCTCACTTCGCAGCACGCTCCCTTCAGTTTTGTGGCCGCGAACAAATGGCTCCACAGAGCACCGTAAAACACTCTGCAAGCAACGCATCTCTCCAGATGTGTGTCCAGGTGCACTGCCAGCTGCAGAGACAGACACAATTTTCAGGGTCACTCAAGTGGTAGAACAGTTAACAACAGCATGAAGGGCCAAGAGGAAGTTGGCTAATTAAACTGACATCTAACAAACCATTTTCTATCAAAACAAGACTCCCTGCAGCCATAGGAAAAGTTCTTAGATCGTCACCTTTCTTGAAGCTAGACTTTTCCTTAAATTACTTCTTTGATGGTTGTTACCTCACATCGGAAGTGCTTGTAACACTGTAGTACAGTAAAGTGATTAGCTCAGGGTGTGAGCTCTGTAAAGAGAATACCAGGGCTCAAACCAGGTCAAAGACAACCCACTTCCTAGCTGCTAAACTTCAAGCAACTTTTTCAATCCACTTAATTCTCAATTTCTTTTTATTGTGGTTGTTTAATCTTGTTTTGTTTCATCTCTGAGAGATAATTATGTCTGCTCCTTTGGGATGATCTAACAACACATTTTTTTAAATCCATGTGGAAACCTTAGCATCTTGCCTAAAATAAAATCTTGAAAATGGTCAATTATTTTTATTACTCTTGCTCTCCAAAAGATTCCAGTTCTTAAAATATACTCAGTTTCAAATCTTTCATCGTCAACAAATATTAACAAAATGTCTACCACATGCCAAGCATTCTATCAGGCTAAGAGAACTTCTCCATTGGGTAAATAAACAGCTGCACTTAGAGATATTTAAAGTGTAGTAGTGGTGCAATAATTAAGTAACTTGGCTCTTAGCCAGAAGGTTGATGGTTTGAATCTACCACCATTCCACAGGAGAAAGATGGGGCAGTATGTGTGCATACTTTCCAGCCTTAAAAACCCCTGGGTCAGCCAGCTGTACTCTGGCTCGAGTTTCAGAATCGACCCAACAATGGAACAGTGGGTTGTGTTTCCTCGTTGCTGTTGTTTGGGGTACTGGCTGTCTGCCCAGTGTCCTTTCCAGTGTCTGAAAGAACACTTTTCCTCCTTGAATATCAAGGCACCTGTTTTGGTGACAAAAAAACCAACATGTATTTCCGTGGTCACACACACAAACACATACACTGGAAAAGTTCCTGTTTAAAATAAGACATGGAATAATTTATATGAGGTGACTTCAAAAATTTTATGGAAAAAAATTATCTTTCCATTTCATTTTTCCATGAGTTTTTAAATGTCTTTTATTGCATGTATGTAATCCATGTAAATAGTTGATATAAAATTATAATTACTAATCGATCGCTTGATACTTTATGTATGCAGCCATAATTTTACCCTGGTGGAATTTATAAATTTATCTTGGTGGAAGTTACTTGAAATAATCTTATCTCTCTGTTTTATTGTTCAGTCCCCTATGCAGTTGACTGGATTCATTTCTCTGACCACAAAAAAGTACATCATCCATTCAACCCCCATAAGAACCAATTAATTTTCATTTTATATGTGTGTGTGTTTATATAAAGAACATATAATCCATGCATCCACAAGAAAGATCACTAGTACAATCACTAGTACAAACAGAAATGTAATGAAGATTCACAATGGGAAGCAAAGCAATAAATCCTATGGGTATTCAGAGGATAGTAAGATCTCAAGAGACGTTTAAAAGGCAAAACAATCTTATGTAAAAAGAATAAACTTAGCCTTTTCTTAGGCTGGGTGGTCAATAAGTTTATCAAGCATCATCTATGTTCTCTGTGTTAGTATTGTTCAATACACCCATAGAGATGGTTGCGGGCACCTGACACCACAACAGATGTTACACCTTTCTACAGATGCATTAATGTAAGCTGATAAATACTTGCAGGAAATCAGTGTTATAAAGTGGTATACTCACAGGAGGTCTTACGATATCGCGATGTTCATTTAGGTTCTGATGTCGTTCATAAATAAACCATGTTTTGTCTATACCTGCGTGAATCTGCAACACCCTCTTTCTTTTCTTAAGGTAAGAAAAGCCCAGCAATCTTCTGGACTCAACAACGTATGCATGGACTCAGTAAAAAATAAAAAAATATTTCCCAACTGAAGTATTCCCCTAGAACTAGTTCTGCCTTCTGCCATTCTTCAGCTGATAATGCACACAAGGAAAATCCCCTTTCCCAAAAAGCAGATTGACATTTATGCTCCTATCTTTTCATCTCCCTAAAGGAGACATCTGTTTACAGGCATCTCTTTTAAGGAGCATTCTGATATACTGTGGAAGGAATTACGAAAGAAGGAAATTGATCTGATCTAATTTGATGTAACATAAGCCAAATGGTTTATTATAGACAAATTCCCTCAACTGTGAATTGTTGCTCACTGAAGGAAGTTTCATATAAATGATTACATGTACGGGGAGAGGTAAAACCTGGCAGGGATAGCCACCACTGTATTAATCTTCTTTTTCCAGAAATAGTCTTTCATACCCTTCTAAGCAGGTGCATCCAGATGTCACTCAAATGGCAGTCACAAGAATATTCCTCTAGGTAGGTGATGAAGATTGGAGGGAGGATACCAGGCCGAACTTTAAAAGACATCAATCACAGAAACCTATCAATCTTCTGTCGTTCAATCTACAGACTGATCTCCCATATGTCTCAGTGAAATTGTATGAAAGATGAGCAAAGTGAGAGCCGTTCTGGCCCCCAATATATTCCTTATCCACTTGGAGCTGGATTAATGAGTTGTTCCCTTCCACGCATTAGAAAGACCCTGGATATATTCAAGTGTCTCAATAGAACACTGGGGCACATACAGTCACATGGAGCGTGAGCTATGCACCGGTAACAGGCAGGAGAAGTTTAAAAAGTTAAGAGCAAACATTTTAAACCTGCCAATAATTTGACACTGCCAGAGCCTTTTTGCTGTATTTCACAAAAGTGTTCGTCCTCAATAGATTACAAATTTCAAATAATAATCACAACCACAACAAAAAGTAAAATGAAAACTTGGTCCTTCGTCACTCTAGAATTTAAAAATTGACCATAGGGGTCCTACTAAAGTCCTGGCCAGGGTAGAAGACACAATGAAGACTCAGTAAGGTGGTTTGTTTTCCTCCAAAATTTACTTTGACGCCCATTATGTCAATGATATTCTGAGTTAAATGTATGGGTTTTTGTCAGTGACTAGGGGAACCTGGATGAGAATCCTTATCAGCAGGGTAACGTGGACAGTGCTTCCCGTACCCCCAGCAAGAAGGCTTCGGGTTCAGCTCCAGGCCCAAGGGTCCCCGCACTGTGGAAGGCCCCCCTAGAAGTTCATACCACTCAGTACATTTCTTCTCTTCAGAGCTTCTCAGTCCTCCACATACAGCCCCATCTCATCTGCCACAGACATGGTGAATGAGATGCCCCTGGGAGCTATGGTTGTTTTCTGGGATCAAACCCTTGATCTAGAAGGGCACCATGGAAAGCCAATTGCTTTTAATAGCTCCTGTCAAAATGCTGCTGACATTAGATAGCTCGAATCATCTCCATAAAGAGAGGTTTTGAGCTTCTCCACCGAGATTTTATCCTGATCTACGACTGAGTAGTAGATGGCAGCTTAATCTCTTGTCTGATGAGATCCCTTTGCTTGCCTTAAAAAACACTCACCCCCTTAGTAGCTTTCTCAGTATCTGGTCCTCTGCTGCCCCCTAAGGGCCTCTTCTCACTTTAACCACTGGACTAGCTCCTCGGTGATTCGAGACAAGGAAGAATCCACGTTCTCATTTCATAGTACCGTGTACAGAGCATTTCTTGGTGTGAGTACACTAGTTCTCAAAGGATGCTTTTGAAGCAACAACTATGCTACCAAGCTGAAAGTTCTCCTCCTTTCATGAGTTTCTTTCATGAAACTCACTAACTCACACTGATCTCAATACCTTAGAAATACAGTATCACATGTCTATTTATGTTGCTGTGTCCTGGAGATGGTCCTGACTCAGCAAACCTATGCTCCAGAGCACAAAAGAAAAGCCTATCGTCACGATCATTCCGATGTCGGTGTCAACTGTTCGGGCTATGTGACAATCCATCTCCGAGAGGATTTTGTTGTCTTTTATACTGAGAAGCCACCATACTGAAGGCTCGACCATTGGATCTTCATCCGTATTTAAGTCCTTGTCTTTCAGCAAGCAAGATTATGTTATTTGCATTTTTAGGTCACTAATGAGCTTTCTCGAATAGTGTTGCGTTCTTCTTCATATCGTCTGCTTTCTCAGATCATTTGTTCAGCATACAGATGAAGTTACGTACAGGGTAAGGAACATAACCTTGATAGCCATCGTCCCCGATTTCTAGCCACATAGCAGTGTCTGTCCTGTTTGAACTGCTGCTTCTTGGTCTGTGCCTGGCTTCTACCTGAGCACAGTTAGTGTTCTGGAATTCCCCCTCTTTGCAAGGTGATCTAGAACTTGCTATGACACACACAGTTATCAAATACCTTTTCATCCATAAGAACAAAAGCAAACATCTTTATGGTATTCTGTTTTAAGTCAAGATTTATCTATGCCAGCAAGTCTATCCCTTATTCCATGCCCTCTTCTGAATCTGGTATGAATTTGGCATAGTCCCTGTCTGTGTATGACTATGAGTATTTGAAGTACCGTCATCAAAATTGTAATTGCATGTGACATTCATGATTTTGTTCAATAACTTCTACATGATGTGGACTCATCTTTGCTTGGAAGGGGCACAAATGTGGGACTCTTCCAGTCAGGTGCCCAGGTAACTCCCTTCTATTCCACCATTGGATTTGTTTGTTGAAACATCTCACTGGTGCTTTGTCAATTTCTGGAGGACTGTTTTTGGCAAGGACAAAACATTGCAGTGCATCTTAGACTCTTTTTCAATAATAGCATGGTCCTTGATCTTATGCTCCCTCCTGAAGCAACTGTATGTCAACCAAATTTTCCAGCACAGTGAATCTATGCATCCTTTCCGTCCTCTTTGGATGTTATCTGCATTTCCCATTGTTTTGCCCATAGAATCCTTCAATATCCCCCTCGGATTCCTTGTCCCTCAGATATAAATATTGGTTTGAGTGACTGAAAAAGAAGGAAAAGTAAAACTGAAGTGGACTTGCAGTCTTTAATAACATACACGTTCATTTCAAACATAGGGGGAAAAAAAGAATCCTTCAATATTTCCACTCAAGGCTTGATTTTTTTGGTGAGTTCATTTCACTTGAGTAATGCTGATCATGGTTGACTGACCCAAATCTCTGAACCTGTCTTTATACTGTGGTACCTCGGCCTCTCAAGCTACCCTTTGACATCTGTTAGCTCTCTGACATCTTCTGCTAGCTCTTTCATGCCCTCATCCCCCGACCCCCCCATACTTTAGCTACTCTGAGTAGTTCAAGAGGGAATGTCTGAGTATCTTCAAATACCTATTTTAGTCTTTTATTTCTTTTCCTTTTAGTGGCCTTTTGCTTTCTTCACCTAGGATGTCTTTATACCATCCCATTACTTGTCTGGTCTCTGATTATTAGTGGTCAACACATCAAATCAGTTCTTGAGATGTGCTGTATATTCATCTGGGATATACTAAAGGCTGTTCTTTGTCTCTTGTGGAATTGTTTCCCTTTTCCTCAGTTCCACCTCAGCTTTTATATGTGCAGTGGATTGTGTCTAACAGAAAATATTTGGAAGAAACTAATATCTTTTAAAGATAACCTAAGATGATATTACAGCAATACAAGGAAAAGCAAATCACGGTGTGGCTTAGGAGAAGGACTGTGAGGGTGGAGAAAAATGGGTGCAGTCTGGTGATATGGAGGAGGTGGAAAAACAACGGCGATGAAGAAGCAAAGAGGAGAGCTAAGGAAGATCGAGTTTCTGGTTTAGGCCATTGCCTGTATAGCGTCTCAATTACCTTAGGTAAGCAGAACACAGGATAGCCACATTGAACTTTAATCATGAAATAGAAACAGACAAATTGAACCTGATCAAAATTCCTTCCCTTCAAAGGCATTGTTAAGAAAATGATCATTGCCTAGAGGCGTGGCAGGGGAGGTTGGTGGTAATGGGACGCTAACAACAATGATTATGAAACGAAAATCTTCCACAATTCAGTGATGAGTGCCCAGATCTTCTTAACACAATCGGATGATTAAAGTGAATGAAATGTGAAGTGTATGCAAATAAAACTATCAAAAAAAGAAGATGAAATGGTAAATCAGAGAACGGGAACACATGTATACATACATTCATATATCTCTGAAAACCGACTTATTTCTGAAATATATATACATTGTTTAATTCAAAAATATAAACAAATAAAGTGGGCAAAGATTTGAACAGATCCTTCACCAATCCACATACCCACATGCTTGCATATGCCCAATGGTAAATCATAAGGTTTTGATGCAAAATCATCGAAATCTTTATTAAACAAAAATATAAAAATGTAAAGCCATTGTGTGTTTGCATCTCTAATCCTGCTCCAGAAAATTCTGCATTCTTCTATCAACACCACAATAATACAGCAGCTCTGGCAAACTATGCTCCTTAAGTTTGGGGAACTAAAAGATGCCTAAAGGAGTATGATCAGGGCTCTAGGTTTTTTTTGGGGGGGCGGGTCCCAATAAAATTCCTATAAGAAAGCCTTGACTACCCTAAAAAGATAAGCAGGCACATTGTCATGATAGCAAAATGTGCCTTCATACTAATTTTCTGACTTTTTTCTCACCAATGAACTTTTCAATTATCTTAAATATTCTACATAATAAGCTCCCACAATTTCTATATGTCCACCAAGAAAATCTGTCAACATGATCCTTTTGTCCAAATAAACTGTCACTGTGCCCTTCTGTGCTGACCTCTCTCTATTGTATTTACCTGGCCCAGCAGATCCTCTTAGATGCCACTGCTTTTTGATTGAACTATTTTTAAGACATCCTAATGCAACTAAGACAAGTCTACACTGGGAAATTGCCTGCAGCCATTCACTGATCAGAGGCATGGTGAAAGGGTGATGTTTGGGAAAGATTTGTGCATGTAGGAACTGGGAAATTAATAGCAATATTTTTGCATTTGGCCTTGAGTGTGTGTGTGTGTGTGTGTGTGTGTGTGTGTGTGTGTGTGTACTGCAATCAGCCCATGAAAATATGCTAAGAATCATTAGTCATTTGAGAACATCAAAACTACAATAAAATAACACTGCACACCCCTTGTAATGACCAAAACCCAAAACCCTGACAATATCAAGTCTGGATAAGGGCCTTACATAACTGATAATTTCATTGGAAATTCTTTTGCAGTTTGTTACCAAGTTAACATAGACTCTGCAAGTCGGTGTTCACCCAAGAGAAATGAAAACATAGGCTTACACAAAGACCTATACATAATGGTGAAAAGAGCTTACCCATAAGAGGCACACAACTCAAAAGTTTTGCTGTTGTTAGGGGCCTTGACGGAACCCCCGTCACGGTGATCTTATGTGCAGCAGAATGAAGCGCTCCCCAGTCCTGCGCCATCGTCACCACTGCTCTTCCCTATGCTCTATACAGCAGCAACAATGAGGCCTGTTGTATATTGAAAGACCACTCTTCAACAAGAGAAATGTTTGATGCAGCAACAGAATGAATCTAAAAAAATCAGTTTGCTAAGTAAAAGAAACTTCACTCACAAAAATCACGCTGTGAATACATTTAGCATTAGACTCTGCAATGCAGTTAACTATTTAATATGGCTTTTCTGGACACAGCCTTTGTTACTCCCACCGAACAACCTTTATCTTCCTGATGAATCTTGGTTAGAAGGTGAGGGGAAGATATCGACTGGATTATGATTCAACCATCAGTGGCTGTTAACAGTGCTTGCCATCCTGCTGGGTGCAAAATGAGCCATTTCAGGAGAAGGAAGCAGGGGTTTTACTGCCAGCAAGAGAGACAAGTCAAGCTTGGCATGCATCCTTTGGCGCTTGGTATCCCTGCATACTGAAACTCCGTTTAGCCAAGAGATACCTTGACACTGAAGGGGTGGCTGAATGGCAGCAGCAGCAGTGGAATCAGGTGTCAGGGCATGAGTCAGAGCAATAGACGTCCCTGCTCCCAGAGGAAAACTGGGTGCTTTGGAGCAGAACCCTGGATTGTGGAGTGGAGTACGTCTGGGGAGATGGAATACTAATGCTTGGACCTGGAGTCTGATGCTTTCGGGTTGAGGTCTATAGTGGAATGGCATTCCCTGTGGGAATTAATTGGCATCCCTGGCAGAGCTTTGCTACATTTGCAACATTTCCCAAGCAGGGCAGAATCCAGGCCAAGGGAGTGAGGGCCAGAAAGGAGCCTGGCTGCAGGCATGGCACAGAACTGTTCTGGCTGTAGGTTGTATTTCTTACCAGAAATGTAACCTGTTACCTTCCCTAATAAAGTTCATCATCATGAGCGTTGCCTGTGAATTCAGTGTGGCAATGAAGGATTGAAACCAGACATAGAAATGGAGTGCTCTGGGAGAGAAGGTCAGAATAAGGTATAAAGGGATGGAGGATCACGGCGTGTCTAACTCTGCCTTGTCACAATTGGCCTTAGGAGCCAGAGAAGGTCCATTTGGCCCCCATGCCATTTTCTCACTCTATATTAGTCCAACCTAATAGAGCGTGATGGGTGGAAGGTCGATGGCTAGCTGGAGCCACACTGGAGCCAATGGAAAGGGAAGAGTCATAAAGGAACTGTGGAAGTTCTTAGGAACAGCCTATATCTTGATTTGGCAGGGTTTACACTGGGGTTAAATTTGGCAAAAAGTGAATATTTAAAATTTAATTATGAATTTAAATTTAAAAGCGAATATTTCAAATGAGTGCATTTTATTCTTTAAATCAAAAAGTTGACGTAAATAGATCACGTACAATGTCTTAATTGACTATTCATGGAGGCCACAATACGAAGGGCCCTGGATTTCCTTCTTCTCTGCAGCTCCTTTTCGCTGCTTTGTAAAAGCACTGCACAATGACACTCTCCGCTCTCTTAGCATTATTGTGAAAGATAGCAAAAATACATTCTCAAATGCTTTTAATTCATGTGTAATGTAGTGTGTTAATATTACTCCCTCAAAAGAAAATATTTAGTTCCACTTAATTATTTCCAGAACATTTTCACTCAGTAAACCTTTATGTACACACCATCCTTCCTAATAAAGAGCCTAGTTGAAGTATCAAAAAGTTGGAGAGAATAACAAATTAACATGGCAGAGTAAAAGAGAGGCTACTGTTATCACAAGCACTGACCAGCTGCTCATCTCCTGCCAGATTCAGTTTGAGCCTCCATGGCATCGCCTTAAGCCTTTCTCTTCTGGCGTGGGACCATTGTCATTTGCCAGGTATTCTGAGACATGTATAGTCAGCAGCCACTTCTCAAACCCTGAAGTATGGATAGCATCTACACAAGGCCACCATGATCCACTTTAAAATTTTGTTTTCCTTCGTTACATTTAAAACCCTATCACACAAGAGAACAGCAGAAAATCTCAGTGGAAGAATGCAGCATGATTGCCTCTGGGAAGCTTTTCTTACCTTCCACAAACTTTTAGTAACAATTCAATAAATATTCAAGCTCTGCAAAGGAAGAAAATACTATATAATTTCCTCTGGTCGATACTGAAGATTCACTGGGGATTCAACTAATTCAGAAACCTCAGAAATGTTGAGCTTCTATAGAATTTTCTCCATAGCAACATTTCCATTTCCGTCCTGAATACAATATTTTAATTAGTTGTGATCGTGTTCTGTTATCATCCTCCGGCTTTCTAAAAAATGTTCTATATCACATGAGAAATTGAAACAAACTTCTCCTCCTTGGTCTGCGAAATACTTTAGTGAACCTAGTTAATCTCCAATCTGTGCTCTCAGGTGAGTAGAAGAAGAAGGAGAAATGGAGAGAGAGCTGGCAGAGCTAAACAGGAAAAGCTCAGAACTGAGAGAAAGAGCAAAATGATCACTTCCAAGACATCAAATCTACAAGGGCAAAACCCGTCTAAGAAATGCTACACTCACAACTGTTTTTACTGAACTTCCATGGAGTCTATTATCTATGGTGAGCTGAGAAATGGGGGGAGTGTTACCTGCAGGACTATCCTAGGGGGTTGCTACTCTTATACCTAGTAGACCAAGTTATGGCAAACATTCTAATTTGTTCTGAGAGCAACAAGATGCTTGATCTGAAAATAAGAAAGACTTCTTACATGTGATGCAACTAAATATCATCTTAGCTCAGATATAAAAATAAACTTTAATACTTAATAAAAAAATAAACTTTTACTCTTTTTCTTGACCACACTTTTTTTTTTTTTTTTTTTCAGACACTGGGTGAAGAAGACCATGTTACTTTCTGGACTGAGTGTTGATGTTTCAAGTGACCACACAGCAAAATGCAAGAAGCTCTCAAATCATGGAAAATACTTTCCTCAAATGTTTCCATCCTTTCTCCTATTCGTTTAAGAGAATTGGATGGTAAAATATCCTCATGAATAAGAATCAGTTATGTATCACAATTGTCTGATCCACAACCACCCATGGGAAAGGTGCAGCTCCAGGCCCATTTCATTCCTTTTTGCATGAGCTTAAGGCCAAGTTGACGGCCATCCCTGTTAACAAGGGATACGAAGTGCTTCTGCAGATATAATCACAGACGGGCAGGCTGCTTGTGCCCACATGACTGGAGACCATCCTCAGCTTTGTTTTCTACACAGCCCCTGGCACACCAACCACTCAGTGTTCGTACACAGAACAGCAAGCCAACAATCAACCCAATTCACACATCAGCATGCTATGCTTTCCAAGACAGGAAGTACTATATTATAAAGGACATTGACTGGTGGAAACAAATGTGAAGAATATCAAGCCAATGCACTTTTAAACTGTGATTCCTCTTTAAGAGAAAAACAAAACTATACCACACATCCAAACAAAATTGAACTGCCGTCAAACACCTGGCAGGGCTGTAGGGTGGGCACATCTACCCAACATCAGAAATATATGAAGGTCAATGTAGCCAACCCTGGCACTGCTAATTTTGTTCTTCCTCTCAGAGAAAACCAAGTTAAGATGAAATGAGGATTTTTTACCCTTTACTAAAGGAAGCAGGTTTTTACAAATGTGCAGTATGCCAACATTCCACAAACATCTATATTTGAAATTTTTACATTACACAAAGTTTCACTTCAGTTTTCCACTTTACCACAATTTAAACACATACACACACCCCTAAAATGTATAGGTTATGTTCAGGACCTCAGAAATTCAATTATATCCAATTGCATTTAAATCTATGCCCAAACATCTAAGAGTGGATCACCCCTGCCCGAGCCTGTGTTCAGAGCCCTGGTGACAGAGCGGCTCCGCACGAGTGCACCTTCAGAAGCAGGGATGCTCAGCATAAGCTACGTGTACCTCTGAGCCTGTGACCGTGCACCTTCACGTACTAGTAACAAACGAAGCCACAAAGCCTTCCATCTTTCATCGTATTGCCCAGGATGAACATTAACTATTTGGAATGAAACTGGAGAGTTCCCAACCCTAATGTTAAGAAGCAAATAAACTACTATGAAATCGTCTTTTAAAATGTTAGTCATTTTCTCGGGAGCTCTTACAGATATCATAACCCTCTAGAGTCCAACCCCATCAAGCAGTGCTGTCTGGCTGGGTCACGCAGCGCTCTAGAGCTGTGCCGTGGGCAGGGGCACAGGGCCAGGTGCACTCGGAGGAAAGCCACACGCAGACGAGGGCTGTGAATCCCTTCTGAAGGTCTTTCTCCTAAGAAGGAGTCTGAAGCAAAAAGTATGGCAAAGAACTTCAAATTAGTCAGAATCAAAAGATAAGTTTGACAAATCAAACTACCTGGCAAATTGCTCTGCTTACTTTTAAGCATGTGGGCAGTTGTGAGCCCTTTCTTTCTAATCTATGACTAAAACCCAGTAGCTAAATATGTGTTTTAAGGGATAATTGCAACTGATAATACCTCTCCTTCATCAAATCTATCATTTCTGGATCTGATGTGAAGGAAGGGGGTTAACAAGCGACAAAAGCGACAAAAAGAAAAGCTTAATCATGACAAAATTTTGAAAGCATATTTTAGCGAAAGCGTGTTACTCCCAGCACCCAAACCTCCATCCGACTTGCTCCCTAGAGGCTCCCTAGAATCAGTGTCCCAGTAACCATCTGTAGATTCAATTCCAATTCCTGTATGGCAGAGCCGAGCTGGGGATTTCGCCGAAGTCGTTCAGCAGAGCTGTTTCTCCAAGTTGCCAAGGGGTAGACCCAACCCACCAGTCTTCTGGTTAACAGCCAAGCCTTTTAACCACCTCCAACATTCAGGGGACCCCCACCCCTCCATCTCACTATCCTCACTGCTTCCCTCAAAACCCACTTCATTACTCCATTTGACGTCTTCCATTGTGCGGGATCCAAACTTGGCTATTCTCTCCGCGTCAAGCTGTTCCAGCTGCTCAGAGCTGTCCATCGGCCCTCGGAGAAAAGCGGCCTCTCCGCCTCCGTAATGCTGTGCGCAGGCACAGCTGAGGCAGACACGTGCCGCCTTTGTGTGCTTACATGCACCTGAATTGTGGCTTCCACCTGAACTGGCTTCAAAAATGTCCCGGCAATAGGATTTTTGAGTCGATGGGACAATTATAAATCTATTCTCTCTCAATATCACTGAGCGAGAAGACCACCCGCTCAAGACAAGTGCTACCAGCTCGTTCTAGCTCTGGTCCATTGCTGCCCCCACGCAGCTGTTACCGGGCTTAGAGGGAAAGCAGAGCTGCCTCAGTTTGACTCACACCTAACATGGCTTTCCTTCAGCCCCACTCTTGTTTCTATGAGCCGCACTGCTTGCAGCTCTCCTCCCCTCCTATCTGTACTGGAGGAAATACAGGGTTGTGGGCAGAGACCCCTTTGTCTTCCTGTTTAGATCAGACATGTAAATAAACGCATCTGTTTGGCAAGGGCACAAGCCTTAAATAGTAAGTACCACTGCCTAAAAGGCATCACTGTGTTTTCCTAAAAAATTATTACAATTAAGACTTCTCAGGACAATGAAGCTTTCATACAACTAATCCAGCAAGAACAGCAAATAAGAACAAGACGTCATTGCTTGCCCCAAACCACTTGCCTCCTTTTCTGTGTATATTTGAAAAATACCGTTACCCAGAGAGCTATAGAAAACAAGCCATTGCATAGAACAGCCAAGTAAATCTATGGTCTCAAAATGGGGAACCATGAAGAAAATCTCAGTCCTTTGGAAGAACAACTCTGATAAAACTGGGGTGGGGTAGGGGGGTATCTTTTAACCCTTTCAAGCTGAATTAGTTTCTACTTTGGATTTTTTTAACTCTAAGTTTTCAGTAATGGAAGGGCATTTTGAATGAAATTAACAATGCTTTGAGAATATATATTTTGATACAATTGTGGGACAAATGTCATTCCAAGAGGTCACAGGACCTCTGCTTGGTGGGATGACCAGTTTCTTAAGATTCATGCAGTTATATGGACCACCACGAGATGGCAGTATGTACTAAATGTGGGATGTGTGTTTCCCACTAGTCCCCTGAGGCAGCAAATATAATTAGGCACTATATGCCTCACAAACCATGAAAATTTTTAAACAAAAAATATATATATATGCCTTAGCATATTCAAGTTGTTTCCATGAATCTCATTTCTTCTGATCTACTCTGCTATTTTTCATAAAAATGCATGATAATTACAGCTGTGGGGAGGGGGGGAAACGAGTGGATTTTCCACTATCAATTCAAAACAGATTACTCACCTTTATAATTGTATTGTTAAAAGAAAATAATGCCCCCCTTTTTTCTTACACTTTAAAATAAACTCTTTTTTTGTTAACAATATTTTATTGACATATCTAATTCATTCCAATATATCCCTTCCCTTCCCTTCCCTTCCCATACAGTTCTGTTGTTCAATCCCATCTGGTGGGGCTGCATAATCATCAGTGCTATCAACTCCCCTCTTCTCCACCCCTCTTACTTCCGGTATCCTCAGGGAACTCTTACCATATCCTATCAGTGTCTCTGAGGGATCATCTATCTTGACTACGATGTACCAAGCGATCTTAAATGTGCAGAGGAACATATACAAGCCTAACATGACCAATGAAATGTAGGGCATATGGACCATAATAGTAAAGGGAGGAAGTGTTAAAGAACTAGAGGATAGTTGTGTGGGTCTCAGTGCCCTGGATTTATCCTCCGTTCTATGAGACCTTTCTAAGAGGGACTATCCAATGGCCTTGCTGGTGGACTTTGGGTCTCCACTAATTCATTCCCTTTCATATCAATCTGAATGCATGTTTTTTGAACTTCTGATAGCCCTTCCTGTCAATACCTCATGATCACACAGGCTGGGGTGCTACTTCCATGTAGCCTACCTGCTAGTTGGCAGCTTGTTTAACTACAAGCTTTTAAGAACCCAGATGCTATATCTTTTAATAGCCAGGCACCATCAGCTTTCTTCACCACATTTACTATGCACCATTTTGTGTTCAGCAATTGTGTCAGGGAGGTGGGTATCATACAGTGCCACATTATTAGAACAAATCATTCCTGTACAGAGGGAAAATTTAAATAGAGGTCCAAGGTCTATCTGCTTCCTTGTTTTGTTTATAAATATGCATGTAAACATATATATGTGTGTTTAGATGCATACTGTATTTATGAGTAAACACATATTCATATATATATATATATATATTTATACATTTATACATATATGCATATATATTGGGTTTTGTTTTTCCTCATACTACACTATTATGTTTGCCTGTCATTCCCCTCTCAGTAATTCCTCTCAGATACATTTTTGTTTATAAAACACTCCCAGAAAAGCTACACCTTCCCTGTAGTCCATTTTAGAACTTTTACTATTCCCCTGTACCCATCGTTGTTGGCTCCCCAGGTCCCCTCCACTTCTTACCTTGTGTGTTCCCCAAGACAGCTGTCTGACCACTGCCTCCATATGACTGCCCATCCTGCGCTTTTTTTTTGTATAAATCAACACCAAAAACCCCCACTAAAAACAAAATCATAATACCAAAAATAATTTTAAAAATAAAGAAAAACAACAGCAGATAGCCCCCAGGCTAACAGGGATCACGACTTACGCCACATTTGTGTCCAAAAGGTGAGCTTCCCATAGGTTCACGTTGCTATTCCTGCAGTGCGGATAGAGCGCTCGTGCCCCCCAAGCCCCGGCCCCTTTAGGCCATGGACTTTCAGTGTGGCCCCCTTGTGAATAACCCCAAAGCAGTTCTGGTAGGTGCCAAGTTCTGGCCCCAGTTTTAAAGAACACCATTTTTTTTAACCAATCTCTATTTATATAACCCAGTACTATCTGCACTTGCATAACACACACAATTTGTTTGTTTGTTTATACATTTCCTAAACATATTAAAAGTCTTTTATCTCTACTTCTTCCTTTCCTGTTCAGGGCCAAGGGCAGTCTTGTTCCCTCCTCTATGTGAGAGTGGTACCAAGGGGGCCCATAGCTGACCTCCATCTATTGACACAAGGCAGAGTCAGACAGCCTTCACCATCCATCCTGAATTCCTTTTTCTGACACCAACCATTTCTCTCATGGCACACTACTTCTAGGATGCATTCAATAATTCCTTGCAATGGCCAGACAGAAATAACAAATGATACTGACAATTATAGGGGTGCATTAGGGGAGTTAATGGGTTGTAACAAGTCTGGGTTAGTCAACAGTAAGGATACAAGCATCAGCCCACACCAATACCTCTCCCCAGCCATTAGCCAAATCTCTCTCTAGTCTTCAGCTTCCCAGCCAAGTGGCACCTTGGCCTCTGCGGACGAGGAAGCCCAGCTATTGCTCTGCCTCATTGCTTCGGTGGTGCACCTCTGTGGTGTCTCATGGTTTCCTTGCCTCGGCCTCTGTTCTAGTCTGGTTCCTTTACTCGATTCCAGGGTCTCTGTGCCAGACTCTGGTGTCTCTGGTCTTGACATCTACCAACCACTTAAGACAGACCTTAAATGTGCTCTTCTCCATATATCTTCTTCTGCCTAAAATGGCGCATACACAGAGGACTAGTTTTCATGGAGGTGAGGTTTTGTTGTTCAACATACCATATCCCCAAGGAAACATACCATACCCCCAAGATGCTGTTTGCTTCTCACTCTCTACCACATGAGACTAAATCCCACCTTAGTCCTGTCCACTGGCGTAGCAGAGAATTCCCTCCAAACCCGGATCCTAACCACCAGCCTAAGTGAGCCATGGCTAGAAGGACCATATTAATTGACATCTGACTGTAATCTTGCTCATCTTTCAAACAGCATGGCATTCAGGCAAGGGTAGAATGTGAGTCTGGAGGGAATGCCTTTGGTAGTGCCATGAGTTAGCTCTAGGCAATTTCAACCAGCTCAGCACAGAAGCTTGCCCCATACCCTTTCCAGGGTGTTGATCACCTTTCTAAAGGCCATAGCCACTAACTTATAGATAGAACAGCAGGATTCCACCAGCCAAGCTCTCTAGACCATTTGTCATCACCAGTCCCTTTGGTGCAAGGCTGATTCATGCTAGTTGTTTGCATTTTTTATACCATTTTAGCAGCCTTAAAGTGCACATGCTGTTCCTGTACCTGCTGCATCCTACCCTCATATCCATCTGGCTGAGCCAGACTCCTGAGATCAAAGCATGTCCTTAAGAGAAGGCTTTACGGATGCCAAATGACAATGTTCCTTTTCCTATTTTAATGCAACCAGCAGAATTTTTAAAGTATTATCTTACTTCTATTAACAGTGAGATTACATGATATTTCAATGGTATGCTTATATACCCATCCTTCATCCATCCTACGAAGATTTATTCTTGGGATCTAATGTCAATTTAAGAGTCCATGAAAGGTACAAACTGTTCATGTGCTTAGCTGCCAATTGAAAACTTGGAAATTTGAGTCCACTTAAAGGCACCTCCAAAGATATGCACAACAATAAAGTTTGAAGAAAAAAGAAACAGGCTTAGAAAATCCTATAAAGCACAATTCTATCAAACACCGATGAGATCAGATTCGACTTAAAGGCATCTTTGGTTCCAGTAATCTCAAAGTCCGTGCTCTGAGGTGTCTCCCAACAAGGTTCAAGGATGGCTTCCTCTGTCCTGTTTGCCGGTGTGTGTGTGTGTGTGTGTGAAATCATATCATCAGTATGTCTATTTCCTAGAGCCTTGAATTCCAAGATTGTAGAGCTCTTGGCTGCCTTTTTCACAACAACCTTCCCAGTGTCTGGGATAGTATTTGAAATCTGTTAATGATCAATTATTTTAAAATCTCAGGTGAATAACGGATTATACAATAAACTTCTTAGGAGCCCTGGTGGTGTAATGGGCTACACATTGGGTGGCTGACAACAGAATGGGCAGTTAGCAATGAACAACAGCTGCTCTGCAGGGAAAGGGACGAGGCTGTCTGCTTCTGCCAAGAGTGACAGTCTCAGAGCCGCACAGGGCCAGTGCTAGCCTCTCCTAAGGGCTGCCGATGAGTGGGACTTGACTCAGGCAGTGGATTTGGTTTGGATTTTAAAGAAGCTGCTTGAGCCCTACAACTATATCCTATTCAGCTTTTTATCCTACGCCTATCAAAGTCTGACCAATCATGTTTTCAGTCAATGATCAACTCACTGAACAGTATGCTAGACTTCTACTCTAAAAAACAGTCAATGCATAACAAGCTGGATTACAAAGTGTACCTTAATTTAACACAATTTACCCAGGTCTCAGACATAAAGAATAAAACACGATTTATTTTTAAATACTAGTTATCTTGAAAGTTGAGATATGATTTATTTTTAAATACTAGTTGTCTTGAAAATGTTGTATCATGTCATTAAAAACCTCCACCCTATGTACCCAGTAGCTAAATAAACCTCAATCCACATGCATCCATGTTTGTTGTCAACCCAGGCAAAATCTAATCACAGATACTTCAAGGTAATACAAGCCTTCTCTTTAGATCTTCTTTCACTATTATTCCCCAAACCTACATGCAGTTTTTTTAATTATCAGGTGGCCACAGTTGACATTTATGTGCAGAGACCATATTAGGCAGTAGGAAGAGATTCAGAAGGAACAGGAGGGAAGCAGATGGTGACATGTAATATGCATAATAAAATGTCCTTCTTGGCTCAGCCTCCGTGGGTGTTTTGCATTCAATCTGCACTGTTGTGTATTCTTCTACCTAGGTGTTTCTTCTCTAATGAGACTTGAAGAATCTTGGCAGTAGATATCTTGCTTTTTAGTCAAATGGTTTTCATAATCACCTGTTTTTCTTTTAATCATATCAATTCATACATTCATTCGCTAATCAAATACCTATGGAGTGCCAGTTATGTGTTAGTGATTCTGGTAGGTGCTAGTTGTAGAGTACAGAACCAACCATGAAGCTAATATCGAAGGAATCAGAGCAAAGAGTATATAAGAGTATATAAGTAAACAACAAAAAGAAAGAAAGAAATCAATAGATAATAGTCTGACAACTGTAATCAAGCATATGTAACAGGTAAGAATATTAGCAAAGCTGTTTAATAGAATAGGGTTAAGTAATTTTTAAAAGGCCAGGAGGCATTGAAAAAGCCACTGGAGGATCTGTGTGAAAATGTTTTTGACACGGGGGCTGAAACCTTCAAAGGCTTTAAAAGTGATGGTAAGCTCTGTGGATTACAAGAACAATAAAGGATGCTTGGGCCAGAACTGAGGGAGAAGGGTCTGACAGATACATAATGGGGTTAGAAAAGGTTAGATCATGTAAAGTCAAATCAGGCATGAAAAGTCACTGAAGTTTTATATTCATGCAATAAGAGGCTTATGGGATAGTTCAAGCAAGAGAGTGTCATCCTTTGGTTTATCTTGTGGGATTCTGCTGGCCGCGCTGCAGCAAATGGACTAAAAGGGACGCAGAGACCCCATGATGTGGTAGGACCTGGAAATGGTAGCAGTGGAGGTGGTGAGACGCGGTCCAATTTGAATATACTTTGTCAGTAGAGACAAAATAGGAGTTACTCATGCTTTCACGTGAGTTGAGAGGAACTAAAAGTCAAGGATAACTTCTAGGTTATTTGTCTAAAACAGTTCCTGGTGATGCAGTTACGCGATATGGGAGACTTCAGCAGAAATCCAGAGCCGGGCTCCCAAGAGCAGATGCTCTCTCAATGCTAATGTGCTAATTGAGAAACAGAAACAAGTATAAAGTAATAGCATTGCAAGCTGTTTATATAAGTGATAATAAGTGCATAGTCTTAAATACCCAATCTGTAGCATGTGAGAAAGTAGCACTAGTAACCAGAGCCAGAGCTAGAAGAAAGCAGCATCCTGGGATAAACCGTCTCATAGTTTTCATAATTGAAAATTACTTCTGACCATGGTAGTGCTTTAGCTTCAAATTTCACAAACTCTAAGAGCCCTTGTATAAATGAAAATTGGCCTGAAATTATTTTCAGAATGATTAGTGGTGATTTTAATCCATTCATCTCTCATTTATCAGAAGATACTGCTGGTTAGCCTTAGAAAGAATATCCTGCTTCTAGATTTTTATGTTTTTAGTTAAGTTAGAACCGACAAACTAAATCAGCTTTATTAATTGTCACGGTGGTAATCAGCTGAGAACTTTCAACTTGACCTCTGTGTAGCACTCAGGAAAGATAAACATTGGTTGCTATGATATCTTAATAACTTAACTCTCCATTCCATCAAACCGTTTTTGAAATTCATTTCAAAGTTTCACGGGGAAGCCCCAGCTCCTTAATTGGTCAGGTTTGATTAATAAGTCCTTCCGTGCATTCACCTGGCCCCTTTGCAGTTGGTTAAATGCGTTTCATTTTTCAAGTGGCAGCAGTTGAAGATTTCTGCTTGCAGATTTCTTCCTCAGGAACATACACTGCTCCACTCGCGCCAACAGTCCCCTCCCTGATTTCAAGTATTCACACACTTCATAAAGCATCTGACCATTTTGTGATGAGCCAGAGATGAGACCCATCATACATGTGTATGAACATTGTTGAGAAAGGAAAATAGGGGGACTTCCTTTTTTCTGTTTATCAAGTAAGATTAAAAAAAATTTTTTTTTTTTGCTATTGCACTGTTCAGGATATGCTAAGGTTAGCCTACAGTTGGTAAGTGGTAAAATACTCTTGTGAAGATTTACTACTGAGTTTCATGTTATTGGAAAAGAAAGAAATTTCACTCACCAGCCCAGATAGCAGTTGCAGTGCCACGTGGGGTCAGGCAGCAGCCATGTGCGCAAGCTTTTATCATAAATCAGATACTCTGGAATGCATTCAGAACATTGACTTCTGTATATTTTTCCCTTTAAACATGCAGAAGACAGTTGTAAATCAAGCACTACACTTAGATGTAAGAGACCACTTCTTCACCTTGGACAGACTTGGAGTAAAATCTAGGCTAATGGATCAGAGGACAAAGGCATATTCATTACCCAGTCATCTCACCAAACAAGTGACTGCGTCAGTTATGAGCCATGCGCACCCACCAGATCTGTATGTTCCTTGGAGTCATTGATAGCTTGTCTGGGGAAATAGATTGCCAAGCATTTCTTCTAAGACACCACTATACCACTGGGCAGATTCAAACCTCCAACCTCCTGTTAAAATTCAATGCATGAATCATTTGTACCACACGGGGGCACCTAGCCATTTAACAACGTCTGCTAGCTCTGTGTAACAGCTGTTCCCATGCATTTGCTGTCTCAGTATTCTTCTGTGTCTCGGTGTTCCTGTTATTGTCCAGTAGAGAGTAATTATTTCCTGTCACCGACTGCTTGGAAATGGCTAATGGAATGTACATCATCACCTTTATAAGCTACAGAATACACTCTGCTCCTTTCAGTAAGCATCACGATGATAGTTTAGGCAATCGGGGTGGGCCACACTTCTTCCGCAAGGAACCCTGGTGGCTGTGATCTGCAAGATCAGCAGTGTAAAACCACCAGCAACTGTGAAGGGGAAAGGCAGGCCTTGCTACGCCTTTAAAGAGGTAGAGTCTCAAAAACTCACAGGGCTGGTTCTCGCCCGACCTCTAGGATTGCTACGAATCAGCATCGACTCAATGGCCGAGAGGTGTTTGAGTTTGGGTTTTGTTTTCATTTGAAGATTCTCCCACAGTGTGGTCCTCTCCATGATGGAACGTCTGTGAATCGGCCGAATCTTTGTGGAAAGAATAGCGTGGTTGTTGTTGGGTATCACTGAGCCGATTCCACCTTACAGTGACCCGCAGTACAACGAATGAAATCCTGCCCAGTCTCAGCAGCCTCACAATTGTTCCTATGTTCGAGTCCCCTGTTGCAGCCACCGTATCTGGTAACAGTCTTGACACAGTGGAGGGACGATTTCATTGAGGGGTATGGCCTAGTCTTAATATAGACTGATACTTCTGGTGCCAGGTCTGGATCCTGTATCTGGTTTGCCAACCTTTTGATATATCATCTGCTGATCCTAGGAGCTATCATTCGACTTTTGAACTTGGATTCATTTGACACAGTGTCCACCAGCCTGTGGCCTTCCTAATTCATCTTTCTGCTTCTTAGTTTGTCTGCCCCTGCAGCTACACAGGTTGGGAGAGGCCCCTAGTTTGCCATCTGACCTGCATACTTGACCACTTGTATAACCATGTGAGACATTTTGGTTTCTTTCTTTTTTTAAAAAATTGGGAATTAATACATATATTATAACCATTCCATAGTTCAATCACATCAAGCAGTAGTGTGTAATTGCTACCACTATCAGTTTCAAACATTATTTTCCTTCGTGGCTTTCTTGACATTGATGAGCCATTTCTTGATATAAGTCTCTTTCTATAAACAAACACAGAGGTGTTACTACTTTTGTTGTGGCTTTCTTGACATTGATGAGCCATTTCTTGATATAAGTCTCTTTCTATAAACAAACACAGAGGTGTTACTACTTTTGTCTCTCTAGGGAATCCAGCCTTAGACAAGCCCCAATATTTCATTTCAATTTTAACCAGCATTCCTATTCTACTTGGATTTTCTTACCTTTCCAGACAGTCCTTTAATGGAGTCTTTTCATGATGTCTCTAACTAGGCTCTATGTATTGGTGTCTCTTAAATCCTAATGAAAATGTGACATGTTTGTCCAAGGCTGCCATTGTGTACTGTGTTCATCACACAGAACTATACAAGAACCCTGGCTCTTATCATCCAAGTGTGTGCTACAGAATAGAATTGTATATGCCAGACACAAGACATGTTGCTTCCTTTATCACACTATGTGTACGTCTGGAATACGAAGTATTGTTTTCTGACTTCACATACTGTTTAATGGGCTGAATGGACTATCTGGTTCTGCCCTATACAGCTTTCCCTGTTCTCTCTGACATCGCAAATCATGTTAGCCAGACTCAACTCTGCAGACTGTTTCCATACTAAAGTGGGATAATCTGTGCCTATGCTTCCAAAAACTCTAAGGGACACACATCAAGGCTTCCTGGTACAATCTTTGTCATTTTCAAGTCTGGCTCCACTGGAGAACTGGGTGCTGTAATTAGATGTAGTTCAGCAAGCCTCCCAGCAAGGGTACAAAGGCTGTGTCTAAGTCCCGATTTCTGAGTCACTTCATGGAACTGTTCTGAGGTCAGGTGTCTAACTGAAACCTCCCTTTCCCTTTTCCAAAAAGAGTAGACAATGGGAAATAACCACAATTCCTTCTACTACATCAATTGCTCGCAGAAATAAATCTTCTATAATCACAATAGAAGTGCTTGAGGGAGGAAGAATTTCAATATTGCTTTTATTATTGCTAAGCAAGCCCTGAAAGTATCTAGGACCCTCAAAAGCAATTTCATGACAGCTAGTCTTGCTTCTGTCAACTAGATTGTTGCTTTCAGTATTTTATATTTTTTTCATTCATTTTTATTTTTCTTGTTTGCTCTATGAATCATGGTGTGATTACTTTTAAACCCTACAGTGACCCAGAAACTGTACACTAATATAATTAACTTACTATTAAACAACTACACATAAGAATGATTCAGTATGTGTCCTGAGTCTGATACATAAGATTTTACTTCAGTTTAAGATTTCATAATTTTTAAGATGGTGTTGTAATGAACTAAAGGGTAACCGGATATGAGTTTTCCAGTCTTGCTCCACACATTTCTTTGAATTTTTCATTTGTATTTCTACCAGTTTATTTTATACTATATTTTGATCTTATATGTCATTCAATAATAATTTTCATATTTTAAATTTAGTTATACATAACATTTACAGTACAGTAAATGGAACACAGTTGACATATTTTCAGAGCACTGTCATGTGTTTAATTACTCATTTTTTCCTATTTTAAGATTTTCATTGGAATTATCTCTTAGTAGGTTGACATATACCTTCCCAAATGAAAACCCATTTAAGAGATATTTGTAAACATTACATTTTTGTTACATCGTTGTTCTGCGGTACTATCAAGAGAGTTCTTGTCCAGAGTCGCATCTCGTACAACCAGAAGGAAACGCTGCCTGGCTGCACTTTGTTACCAGGTTGGAGTCCGATAATGCAGCCACTGGATCCCTCTATCTCAGCGAGGTCCTTCTTCCCGGACACCAACCCTCCACGTTACCACCAAGCAGAAGGTTAGTCTTTAGATCCCGGCTGGTACAAGCAGTTTGAAATCCAGGGCTAGCCTGGTGATCTGAACTCACTGAGGGGCTCCAAGAAGTCAAGGCAAGGGGCAATGGGCAAGGGGTGGCCTTGCAAACTGCTTCTGTAAAGTTACTGCCAAGAACACCCTATGGCAGCAGTTCTCAACCTGTGGGTCGTGACCCCTTTGGGAGTTGGAGAACCCTTTCACAGGGGTCGCCCAATTCATAACAGTAGCAAAATTACAGTTGTGAAGTAGCAACAAAAATAATTTTATGGTTGGGGGGGGTGACCACAACACAAGGAACTGTATTAAAGGGTTGCAGCATTAGGAAGGTTGAAAACCACTGCCCTATGGGGAAGTTCTACTCTGTAATACACGGGGTCTCCCTGAATCTGGAACCCCCTCAAGTCTAGCAATAATAATAACTTATACTCTGTAACCTATATGTTTTCCTTAAGTGTGTAATATTACATAGATGTGCTGAGAAAATAAGATAGTACATTTTGAAGAAAAAGACAAATGAATGAGCAAGAAATAGAAAACTAGTAGGGCAAATAATCAATAGAAATTCTTCTTTTATACTTATTTCTAGGAAGCAAAAACTGATGAGTCATTAGGTAAAGGAAGAAAACCAAATGTCCAATATTATGTTTGAGAAAGTGTATTAGAAAAAACAGTTTTAAGATAGAAAATAATATAGTCATAGAATTTATTTGAAACAAATAAATCTTTAAATTTAGCTGAAGAGGGAGGAAGCATACTTACTAAGATAAGTGAAAAAGTATTGCTATAAGTGTAATGAAACCTAACATTTGAAATGCTAAATACCAGGCTGGCCAATTGAACCTATTGGATGAGCTGTCACGGGTTCAGCGAGACTCTGTAGGATGGTGTAGACTGCCCATTTGGGGGTTGATTTTGAGACAGGAGCAGAGAACTTCATCTTTCTTCCGCGCCATGGAAGCATCCACCCTGCTGATCTTGTGGTTAGCTAGCCGTCTACGCCGCAAGGGGCTCCTTCATCAATTAAATCTAGGTGTATATTTAAAAATCAACACCACTTTGTTTTATTCCAGGTATGTATCAGCAGCCTATGAAAATATATTAATAACATTTGAATTATTAATAGATAAAAAGTTTTAACTCGATTCTTAATAGATTGGGGGGGAAAAGACTTGGCAGAAATTTAACATCCATGCCTAAAGAAAAATCTCTTTAGGAACATATGGATTTAGTTTGATAAAAGTTATCTCAAATTCACAGATGATTATTTTGGTCAGGAAATACAAATAATTAAGAAATTAAAATAAAAGCTAAAATACAAAAATGTAGAAATAACCCAATTATTTACAGAAAGAAAGCAATGAAAAAGTTACTAGAAATGAAAAGGGAATTTGTAATTACATCATGACTGTGAAAAATGATACATTTTTAGAAGTTAGAAAATATGAAAATAATTAATATACAAAGTTTAAAGAAATGTTAATCAAACTCAGAAGAAATTAACCTACAGGAAATTAATTCCTCTATTTTAATAAAACAAAAATTTACTCATAAACAGAGGATCAAAGTGAATATGTATTAACATAGATATTACTGAATAAAATAGTTTGTGTTTATAAAGATACAAATTCTCTTGAAACTAAGCTATAGATTTATTTAACTTTTTGTCAGAATATCCTTATTATATTATTTTATAAATCAGAATTATACTAGGTTCTTTGATATCCAAGAAAGTGATGAGAAAACAATTAATGTGGTATAATTTATCTTTCTATATTCTAAAATGTAATCTAATTTTATCAGGATAAAGTAGTGTAGTATTGGCACTAACATATACAAAAATAACAAGAAAAATATTTATACAAGATTAAGAGGGATTTTCAAGTTGACTCAGGGAAAATGAGAATAATTTAATAAATGGAGTTGTGACAACCTGTAACCAATATTTTAAAGTGCAGATTCCTAAAGGTGCTGTAGACTAAGCATTGAGCTGTGTAGCACGAGGTTAGTGATTTAGAACCACCAGCTGCTCCACAGGAGAAAGACGAGGCTGTCTGCTCTTACCATTTCATAGATATAGGGTTGCTATGAATCAATAAATTATGTAGCAGTGGGTTTCACCAAGTATAAGTTGCTTGGTTGCTTATAAATCAAAGACTAAATATAAAAGAAAAAAGTTATAAACCAATTCACATGAATACGTATAGATGTTATGATATGCTATCTCATGGCCATCGAGTCAATGCTGACTCATAGTGACCTCCATTCTGAGAGTGTACCTGCTTACAAGAAGAGAAAGTTCAGTCTATCTCCTTTGGACCTACTGGTGGTTTCGAATTTTCTACCATGAGGATTGCCCACCATGAGGATTGCCCACCATGAGTTCAACACATAACCACTACACTGCAAGGACTCTGATAACACACTACATAAGTATTATATTTGCATTACAGATACAAATATAAATATGACATTAAAAAATCAAAAGGAAAACAGTAATGACCACACAGAAATTTAAAACATATGTAACCCCCCAAAATATACCAAGAAAATCAAAATAAATAGAGAACTTGGAGGAAAAATATAAAAGTCTGCATATGCATGAAAGTCTTATAACACACAAGTAAAAGAAAACAAAACAAAATAAACTGAGACCCCCGTGGAAAATTCACCAAAGGACACTACAGAGAAATGTAAATAGGACAACTAAAAAAAAAGTTCAATTTCATTAGTAATACTCAAACTCAGCTCACTGCCTGAAATTAAGTCAATGCTGACTTACAGTGACTCTATAGGGCAGGGTAGAACTGCCTCTGTGAGCTTCACAAAATGTAAATGTTCACAGTAGACAGCCCCATAATATAGGTTCATATGTTAAATTCAGATTACTTTTCCTCTCTAGCCATTGAGGTATTTTATTGAAGTGAGTTTTAAATGATAAGTTTTAATATGATCATAAATTAAGAGCAAAAAGATCTTCATCTACTAATTTTAAGAGCAAAAAAGTGATATGATAAAATCATACCCTAAAATTCTGCCCTCTAGAAAATTATGCTCATGAACTGGTTGAGCAAGAAATCACAAATACATACTTAAGTATTCTCACTTTTGTTGCACATAAGAAAAATCTAAAAATTCAAAAAGGTTGGATCAAATTATTATATACCTATATTATAAAATACTAGACATCTAAATAAATCATGCTAGTGTATGTTTAAGTGCAAAGAATGATTATGTGCATCTATAACATGATTACTTTTTAAACTATATGTATATAAACTAATATGTATTTTAATAATATGATTATTGTGTAGTTACATAATCTGGTGTCAATGTGAGAATTCAGAGTGAAGGAGTGCAGTCTAGGCTGTCAATCAGGATATAGCCAATGAGGCCTCTGTGTAGGCATGGCCTTCTCCTGAGGATTCTGGGAACTCCTGTATTTCCTTCTTGGAGGTGGGAGACACTCTCTCTCAGCTCACTCCCTGGGTGACATTGTAGCTCACAAGGCACGTGGAACTACACTAGTGCTCTGAGCTGGTGCAGCCACGTGGAGACCCCTGCCAGCACTGAGCTACAACGCCACTGGATCCACAAGACTTCCCACCCACTGGCCTGTGATCTTCCTGCATTCAGCATCATTGAATGAGCTTTGTGAGTCTGAAGAGGATTTTATAGATTGCTGCCAGACATATGGGCTAATATCAGATTTGTGGACTTGATCTGGCCTGCACTGGGATGTTTTCTCAATATTCAATTGCTCTTGTATATAAAGTTCTCCCTGGACTTGTTTCTCTAGTCTACCCGTACTAAAAGAACTGTGTTAAACCTTTACCTAATTGAGTATTCAAGCATTCAAAAAGCCTAAGAGCTTTTTTTTTCCCCTTCCCTAGAACTGATTTTATTTTCTAATTCTGGCATGCCAAGTTAATTTAGTTCATATATAATAATTCTTCCCTGTCCCATGATTTAGTAGCCAACTTAGGTTATATAAATCTGATATAGTTTAGTTCAATAATACAGTCCTAGACTTTTGTTGTTGTTGCACACTAATTTCTGGAGCTGTTTTTCCAGGACAGCAAGCTCCTGCGTTCCACTTTCATCCTCGAGCTGCCCATCTGTGGTGAGGAGGGGCCGGGAGGAGGAGCTGCAGAATCCATTTGCAAAGCAGTGGTTTACTGCGGATGTCCGTGCAGTCTGTCCTCTCTTTGCCACATGCGGAGGAGCTCTGCCAAGGGCCACACTTGACTCCAGACAGATCCCTGGAGATGCAGGAGCATATTCCTCTTGTCCAGTCAGCTATCAGCTGCCACTTCTGCATACACCAAAAAGCTCTATTAGCTCATTGATTTAAGCAAGTCCCCAACATGCCACTGTTGGTCCAGGATGCCATGAAGATTGGGAGGATTGAAGGCACCCTCAAATTTAAATGAACCATAATTTTCTTTTTTTGGCACATGATGGTATGGGGTACACAAACAACAGCCAGAAGATAGCTCATCCTTTCTCAGGTAGCTGCATCCTTCCAGATGATGTTAAGATGTGACTTATGTTCCCCCAAAGATATGCTGACATTCTATCTCCTGTACCTGTGAATATGATTTTGTTTGGGGAAATTTAGATGTTTATACTATTAGGAAGAAATAGGGGTCTCAGCCCTAATCCCTCCAGTGTGATGCTCTCTAAAGGTGTGAGAAGACACAGGTGAATACACAGGGTGGAGACTGCATGTAAAAATACCTTTCCAAGTAGCAAAGAAAGGCCAAGGATTGTAGGAAGCCACCGGAAGCTATGAGAGAGACATGAAACACCCCCTTTCTAAAGGAATCAGCACAGCTAATACCCTGATCTGGACTTCGAGTCTCCAGAACCCTGAGAAAATAAAATTCTGTTCTCTAAAACATTGAGGTACTCTGTTTTGGCAGCCCGAAGAAACTATGGCAGGATCTCCATGTATTTTCCATCCTACTTCCCACTTTGCGGATCAGCTCAAGGGATTAAGGGACAAAACACCGCCATGCTATTTTCATTTCCTTTTCCTTGTGTGACTCTTGATTCTTTTGTTCGCACTCTCAGCGTGATTGGAACCTTTTATTTCCGGGAAGTTAAGTCAAAATGAGAACTTCAGCAGATGTGCTTGACCTTAGCGGTCCCTGTCTTCTCCATGAGAACCCGAGACTCATGATATGAGTAAAGGATAGTCATGAGGGAGATTAATATATGTTGTTTGATATACAAGTTATTATGATTTATTATGATCACACATTTTGTCTATCTATCAAGACACTGTTGAAATATATGTAGAAGTGTATGTACCTATAGACCTAGAGATATATAGATTGATAGAAATGAGGCTAGAGATGATATATACCAAAATAAAAGGGAAGCTAACAAGTATTTCATATTAGTCCAATAGTTATTGCAGCCATACTGTTACTGTTATTAAATACCATTGGGTTGATTTTGATTTATAATGACCACGTGTGACAGAGTAGAACAGCGTAGGGGTTGGGTGTGCTTTTGAAAAATGTTTTACTGTGAGTTAGGCGAAGTTTTATAGCACAAACCATCAGTTTCATATTCAACACTTTGTACATATTTTGGTCCAGCTCATCCATTTCAGTCTCTGAAGTGGATCATTGCTTGTCCTCCTTCCTCGCTGTGTTTCCTGTTCACAAGTCTGCTTTCCTAACCCTCTGTCTGGGGCAGATGCTGCCCTTGTGTTCGTAAATGGTTGATTCAGTTACAGACATGAAGGGTGACGAGGGGACGAATTCCCGGAGTCTCACCAGTTTAAGGACGATAATCTTTAGAGGAGCAGGTCACCAGGTCCTCAGATGGGCGCAACATGACATGTCACCCTTCCAGTTAGCAGCTGCCCACTTAAACACACCCTTCCGAAACCTTCCTAAAGCACCAAAACCAATTTGAAATGGGACTTTCTAAAATTCCCAGCTACCCAGACACGTTTCTCATTCACCTGAATAACGCTCTATCTTCCAGGAGTATTGAAAAGATCACAGAATCCTAGAGGTTCACCGCTTTCAAAAACATGTCTGGTTTTCAGTGACTTCTTCCTCTGAAGTGGAAAGTCACGTCCTTCTTTGTTGTCTGTTCTTAGTTCAGAAGCGCCATTGAAAGCTATTCACTTTGGGTGACCCTGCTGGCATATGAAACGCCAGTGACAGGGCTTCCAGCATCCCAGGAACACACAAGCCGCCACGGTATGACAAAGTGATAGACAGGGGGTATGGTGGTGGCTCATTGCATCCCATGCATGTGGACATTGCCTGAGGAAGACTATAGAAGAACCGATGTGAATTGGGGTGCTGGAGAAGTATATTGAAAAATGCCACAGACTGCTACAGGGTGCTCCTGAGAGGCCGGGATGGCAAGTCTTCTTCATATTTCTGACATGCTGTCAGGAGAGACCAGTCCCTGGAGAAGGCCCTCATGTTTGGTAAAGTGGAGGGGAGGTGAAAAAGAGGAAGACCTCCGAGGAGGTGGAGGCGCACAGTGTCTGCATCAATGAGCTCAGGCACAGGAACAACCGGGAAAGGGGCGCGGACACTGCGGTGTCCAGTTCTATTGCGCACAGGGTCACTTTAGATCGGAGCCAACCTGATGGCACCTACCGACGACATTAATAAATTTGGCATCTGAGTAGAAAGCAGATTACATCTGATTTGGACAAATAACTGTTTCATTTAGCAAAGGGGAGTGCTGGATAGCAAAACTCTGTGATTAAAGTCATTGAGCAATTAAGTAGCGTCTCACAAATCTCACTGCCATAAATTCACTGTCAAGTTAGTTGTGACTCAAAGTGACCCTGTAAGACAGGGTATAACCGCCCTTGTGGATTTCCCAGATTTCAATTATTTTAGGAACAGGAAGCTTCTTCTTTCTCCCATAGTAGCCGGGTATTTTATTTGTAATTCTCACTAGATGCTAGGATATATTTTTTACTGTCCACACTATGCTAATAAATGATAGAAAAAAGAATAATGCATTATCCAATGAAAATCTGCTCTTTGTTCTTTAATAATTGTGGACCATGTCAGAAGGGCCCAGGAAATCTTTTCATTTACAGCTCATTGTGCTGGAGCAGAGAATTCACTGATTATACATCTTATTTTTCCCAAATGTAAGGAAAACATGTGATTGGCTCACCGCAGTAACCTCAAATTCTAAAAGCAGCTATATTAAATGAGTGGTAATACTGAGATAACCTAATCATATCTCAAAAAGCTTTAGACCCCAGAGAGCTGATTTAGCACAATATATTTTATTGTTATGTATCAAGAATCATCATGTGTGCTAACTTAATCATTTGATTCCTTGCAGGAAATATACCAGGATTGCACCTTGGGGTAGCCAATAATATTAGACTTGGCAAAGTTTTGTGGTTTGTTTTTTTTGTGTGTTTGTTTTGGCTTGGGTTTTTAAAAATCATTTCAAATCTTTAACCTTTAGTTTCCCAAGGGACATTATTTATAAGAAAAAACAGCAAGCAAGGAATTGCCCAGTACTGATTATCAGAACCTTCAACTTCAGAAGTGCTACAGAAATATTTAGGATAGAGTGTGGAATGCTCAGAATCAGATTCCACATGATCAGACTCCAGCGCAAAGGCTCCGGAAGCACACAGTCACCCTCCCTGCATCCCCACCCCCATTTTCCCTGAACTCCCTCCCAGGGCAAACAGAAAACTTAATGTAACACAATTCTTCTTCTCCCTCTGAAGAGCTATCCCACTTTGTTCTAATTTGTTACCTTCTCAGATGGCACATTATAGGATGTGTTTCAGTGAAATGCCAGCATTCAAACAAAGTGGGAAATTTGGGATGTGTTCAGCATAATGATTTCTATCTCCATCTACTATTTTAACAACCTATAAGCCAAAACCCCTGCAACTGAGTCAATCAGACCCTAGTGACCCTCTATGACAAAGCAGAACTTCATAGGGGTTTTGAGACTGTAAATCTTTATAAGAGCAGACTCCTCCATTTTTCACCCTAGGAGTGGCTCTTGGGTTTGAACTTCCAACCTTGTGGTTAGCAGTCCCATACTATCCTCCATACTATCTTCCTTTTACTTGAACACCTGACAGTATACAATTACACTCAAGTGATATCTTTAAGACTTATTTGTAAGGCCATGTATCAGATTCCAACACAAGAAATGTAAACATTTTGGGCTTTTAATGGGGAAATAAATGTAATACAAGGAATTTGATGGTCATAAGTTTGGAAAGAGCAGGCTCTTGACAGGCCTTAAGGAAGGGTTTCCTGCTCAGAGTAACAAAAAAAGACTGATGATTCTGTTGCTGTCCAAAGGTGAGAATCCAGAGGTTGCTAGTAGAAACTTTAAGCCAGGAACATTCTGCTGTAGCTATGCCCTGGAGATCATCAGACTACTGCTGCTGCCACCTTAGCAACTGCCTCTGAACACCCTCAGAGAGAGTGGACACTGGGACACCAGGGTTTTCCATCCAGTTTTCTGGAAGAAGAAACAAAGCATGCTGTGGAAAGATAGTTTCCCTATCTGCCCTACCTTCTAAATACTGCCTAGGTGCTTTTAAACCTGGGTCAGCAAGGTTTTGAGACAAAAGAGTCAATCTTGTCCCTCCCAACAATTAAAAAAAAAATCAAGAGTAATAAATCCAGTTTCATAAACAAATGAATTCACCATTATCTGTATAATAGCTTTATTTTGATTTTCAGTTATATTCAGAGCCACATGTATGTACTGAAAGAACCCCGTTTGCTGGTGCAGTTTCTAGATGATGGACTCCCAGATATTAGGAGCCAGCTTGTTCCCTTCCAAAAACAACAAAGAGGAACAGACAGATCTACTACATCTATCACAGGAGGGAGTTTGTATTTCCATTTCACAGGTGAGGAAACTAAGGCTTAAAGAGTGCAAATGCAAGGTTTCCATGTTAAGTAGTTGACTGTCAGGTGGGGGGCTGGGGCAGGATACCCACATGTTTTGATGACAAGTATAGTATACTTTCCAATTTGTCATTTTGTATTGACTGTAAGGAAAAATAAAACTAGAAAAAGAAGCAATTGATAACACCCCCTAATGGGAACTAACATTTCCTAACAATTATTTGTTCATCCATCAGACTATTTTTATGTTTCAAAGAGAAGGTCAATTTAGGAAGAATCTCCAGATTAATAACAATCCTTCTCAACAGTGCTAGGCAGTGGCTCAGATCTAGGAAATGTAGATGATACAATCTTGTAGACTGCAAAGTTTAATTTTTTTCTTCCTTTAAAAACTCACTGAGCACAAAAAGCAGCAGCAGAAATGCTGAAATTAATGTTCTTCATTTTTATCCCAAATCCCCCAAATTATAAATGTCCAAGAATAAAAGAAAAAGTTAGCTGACGGTATCGGTATTAAATTTAGAACTGCTATTTGAGCCAAATGTAATATATTAATGTAATTTAAACAAATACTGGTGAAATTATCTCTTACAGGGATACTGTTAAAGATGTAACTATAAAGCTACCTAATATAATTTAACTTGCTTATCAGGTTTCTAATACAGTACTTATCTCCCTTTTTTTAATAATTAGTTCTTTTTAAGAAAGGAATTTTTATCCGTGTCTCACAGTGGATCTTAATTTAATCAAATGTACACTTTTTAGGTTGATTCTAAATATATTCATCCCAATTTCACAGAAAATGGTTTTGCTGTCACTTTACAGATCGCCAAGATAGTCCATGGTACTCTAATTTTTGTGACTACCACTTTAAGGCAAAGCCTTTTTAAGAGGTCTCTTGAGAACATTTATAATAAATCTTCCCTGACTTTCTCTTAAGCAGGAAAGAAAAATCCATTTAAGACAAAGCTTGAAGGCAAAAATGCTACCTGACTTCAGATTCAAACTTTTCATTCTTAGGAAACAAGTTAAAGTCCCGAGGGGGTGCTGCATCAGTCTATTCTAAGAAGAATGGAGAAGCTACTTAAGGGAAATGGAGTCAAACTTGGCAAGAGGAACAAGTTCCTATCCTGGCAGCATTCTCTTTCCTAGAAGTTCTACAGCTCTACAGGGAAGGTTTATTGATTCCCAAAGTGAAAAACAAGAAGATAAAGTCAAGTTTTAGCAGCTTCTAATTATTGAACATCCTTATGCCAAATTTCCAATTCATAATGACGCTACTGAACAGAATAGAATTGCTCCACAAGATATCTGAGGCTGTAAACCTTTATGGGAGCAAAAAACCTATATTTCTCCCATGTATCACTGACATGGTGGTTAAAAAGTCCAAATGTCACCCCACACTGCCACTAAGGTTACTATGAGCCAGAGTCAATTCAATGACAGTGGATATGCCAATCATGTTCGATGTTTCACTTAGATTGCCTCCATTGATCTTTAAAGCATTATCATAAGCATGAACACTCACATATTACACAAATGGAAACTCATGTTCAGAGAAGCTACAAATTTGCCTAAACATCACATGGCTGGTGAGTGAAGGAAGCAAGACTCAAACTTGGTTAGCTGGCTTCAAAGTTTGGATGTTCACACCCATATTGTAGAAATAGAAATCTAATAACTCGTGTAAAGGCCATTTTCTGCTTAAAGGAGTTACTGAGATAGAGATTGTCTGAGGCAAGCAATTTAGATTGACACAATGACCAAAAACCTACATGGTGTAAAACTGCAGCACCACAGGAAAAGCTATGCAATCTTACCTGAATGTCTATAGCAATCAATGTAAAGGTTATTCAAGTTCAGCAAACTTGCCTCTAGCAAAATACAGCTAAATTTGTTCTACACATGGGAATGGAAGCATAGTAAAGAGTCCTGTTTCTTCCTTTGCAGTTTGAATTCTCACCTTCACACAGTGGAGAGATGCATTAGGGACAAGAATGCACGTCTATGACTAGGCAAATGAGACCTGCAATGAGATCAACACCCGACACCCACGTCTACGCTGACTTACTTTCTCAAGAAAATAGATTACTGATATACATACACCCATTTCTTGATATGTTTCTCATCCCCAAGCTCAGTTTTCCATACAGTCGATATTTCATTATTTCATATGTATTTAAACATATTATGATTTTTAGGGTTCTTATGGAAAAGGTAATTTTCTAGCTACACAGTGGATTCAATGAACTTACTTCGCTTTGTTTTATGGAGAAGAGACATTTTTACAGTAAGATTTCACCCCTGCTGTTTAATTGCACATTTTTTCCTACTATTTCATAAGAGGTCTGCAGCATATTTGAAACTCAGAATTCCAAATCAGATGTGATGTTTGAAGCATTGTGACCGAATTGTGTGGGAACAAATACTCAGGACTGTGATTAGTCTTCATATAGGTTTTCAGAAAGCATTCAGCTTCTCAGCTGCCACATCACATTATAAATTAATTTTGCTTCCAACTAACGCTCACCTTAATTTTCTTTTACTTCACTTCTCCAACAGAGTACCTTGACTCAGACTCTGAAACATGAGACACCAATCTCTCTGGAGACTTCCATGTGCTGCTACCATACGCAGTCACCTTAACAGGCCCTGAATGCTTAAGGACATTTAAGCTGCTACTAGCCTAATTTCCTGATTTGTCTGGGCACCATGCAGACTCTAGAAAAGAAGTCCTGATATACTGAAATGGGATAGAAGGGAATTGTTATGGTGATAGAGCCTAAATCAAACCCGCTGTTGCTCCTGAGGTCTGGTCCATTCTGACTCCTAGTGACTACTGGGCCTTGCAGGGTTTCCAAGGATGTAATCCCCAGAGAAGCAGATGGTCACATAATTCTCACTTGCGACTGTTGTTGGGTTAGAATTTCTGGTTAGCATCCTAGTGCTTAAACACTGCACCACCAGGGATCTCTGTGGTAGTACAAAAACCCGCTGCCATGGAGTCGCTTTGGACACATAGCGACTACGACTGCAAGTCTTTACAGGAGTAGACAACGACATCTTTTTTCCCACAGAGCGGCTGGTGGCTGTGATCAGCAGGCCCCCCCTCCTCCCACAGCAGCACCAGAGCTCCCTCTACGGTGGCACAAGGAGCTTTGAAAAAATAGATTCTCTACCAACAGCAGTATTAAAAGAGAGTAATATTTCTCAACATAATAGGAACTCCTCCTCAATGAGTAGCTACTCCCCAAACAACACAACACACACTCATAAACACTACCACCACCACAGTTGCTTTCTAGTTGCTAGTCCCCATGCAAAACCAGTCTGTTCTATCTCAGGTCGGCCTGGAATGCTGAATGCTACCGCCTGCATTGCCTGGGCTAATAGGAAGTCAAGCAGGACATCGGAGATCAGAAAAGACAAAGAACAGGATAGATCTCGACTTGCTTGCTCCCTGTGTCAGTGCAAGGGTCCAACGGGGTGCTGTCCCCTCTCACTGTGGGTCTTCCCAGGTAGTGCTTCCCCTAGGCCAAGGGTCAACAAACTGCAGCTCTTGAGCCACAGGTGGCTGTTTAGGTACACACGTGTGGTCCTGAAATAAAACGGAAAATTGTAAAGGCTATTGTGCAGCTAATGGTGACTTCATTTGTTTGTAATCAAAATTATTGTGAGGGACAAGATTGGCTCTTCTGTCTCAAAAGTTTGCCAACCTCTGACTTTGACTTTTTGGGGGATTTTGTGGAATGCGTACTTATTTTCAGGTCACAGAACCTTCACACAATGGAGAAGGCACTTGGCTGCTAACCAAAGTGAGACTAAAAACCCCCAAACATGCCACGAGAGAAAAACGTAGCAAGCTATGAAGCTTACCGATTGTTGCTATTCTTCGGTGTCAGCAAGTTCTTTCTGATCCAACCCAAAAATAAACAAAAAGGAAACACTGCCGAGTGCTGCAGCATGGTCACAATTGTTTCTGTCTTGTTACAGTCACTGGGTCAATGTGGTCGTTCTCTTTTTCATCCATTCTCTATGTGATCAAGCACGGAATGCTTGGTTTGCTTGTCTGTTTTCAGAGACTGGTCCTGAGAAAAAGCACATGAGATACAGTCTTGCCATCCTGTCTTCTAAGGCACATTATGGCTGTACCTTTCAAGACTGATTTGGTCTTTCTTCAGGCACTTTCTAGTATATTCAAAATACTTCAATATAAACATTCCAGTGCTTTCTTCTTCAGGGTTCCCCATTCATCATCCAGCTCTCACACACGCTTAAGGCAGTTGAAAATACTATGGTTTCAGTCAGGAACACAATAGTTCTTAAAGTGATATTTTGCTTTTTAACACCTTTGAAAGGCCCTTTGCAGTGTATTTTTCCATTGTAATGAATTATTGCATTATTTGTTTTTTTAACTCCTTCTTCTATGGGCACGGTTTGCAAGACCAAGTAAAATAAAATCCTGACAACTCCAATCTGCTCTCCATGAATCATTATGTTTCGTATTGATCAATCGGTGAGCATTTTTATTTTCTTTATTATAAGCTCTCATCCATACTGAAGACTGATCCTTCATCTTCATCAGAAAGTGCTTCCAGTCCTCTTCACATTCTGCAAGGAAGGTTGTTTTAGCTGCATTTTGCAGGTGGTCAGTGACCTCTCCTCCAATCCTGATGCCACGTACCATTTCGTACAGCCCATTTCTCAGCTCATTTGTCGGCACACAGACTAAGTTGAGTGAAAGGACACAACCTGCAAACAGCTTTCCTGATTTTCAACCATGTAGTAATTATCTTCAGCAAAATTTTACTTGCTTGTTACATTAATAATACTATTCTAGAATTTCTGCATTCCATTGGATCACTTCTTTTGAAATGGGAACAAATATAGATTTCTTCACAGTTGGTTGGCTAAGTAGCTGACCTCAAACTTTATTGGCGTAGACCCCTGAGCTCTTTCAGTGTTGCATCTGTTTGTTAAGACATCTCGATTGGTATTGTCACTTCCTCGAGTCTTGTTTCCTCAGAGTAACTGACACTTCTGTACCATTGGCTCTGACAGATATAGTGACTCTCTCTACACCTCTATCTTCTTTTGATACTTCGTTCAATATTTTGCTAATATTATCCTTAACATTACAATTCAGAGCATTTTATTTATTTAATCCTTTCACCTTCAGAAATACTGAATACTATTTTCTTTTGGAGTTTTCTAATGCCAGATTTTGAACATTTTATTATAATACTTTCCCTTGACTTCTCAAAGCAAATTTTGCAATCTTCTCTTCGATTCTTTTATTCCATCCCTTCTTCCTAATGCTTTGGCTGTTTTCTATTTTTAGGACCAAGTTTCAGAGTTTCTTCATAATTTAATTCAGTCTTTACTTTTTTTCTTTTTATTGATTATTTGTAAATGATCTGCTTGGCATCCTCAAACAATCTGTCTGGTCTTCAGTCATTTGTGTTCAATGAGTCACACCTATCCTTGAGGTATTTTCTGAATCCAGGTAGAATATAGTCAAATATTTTGGGAAGAATGGAAGTTACAGAACACTGAATTGTCCACATATATAACTTGTCCATAGATTGAGATGGTTATTCAAACAGAACAGTGGGGGGGGGGGTTTGATATGTTTGTACACCAGGAAAAGTGACCAATTTTGTATTCTTTTACCATATTTTTTCAATCTACATTCTGAATAAATGCACCAAGAACCTGGTCTATATAAAGAAGAACATGTCATCAAGATTTAAGAAAGACCCACCCATTAATATCTGTGATATTCAGATGACACAACTTTATTTGCTGAAAGTGAGAACAATGTAAAGCACTTACGGATCACGATCAAAGACTAACCTCTTCAACATGAATTACACGTCAACATAAAGAAAAAAATACCTATACAACTGGACCAGTAAGGACAATCATGATCTACGGAAAAAAGATTGGTGAATTCAAGAATTTTATTTTACCTATATTCCACAACCAACATCCCCGGAAGCAGTAGTCAAGTAAAGGATATTTTGCATTGCACAGTGTATTACAAAAGTTCTCTTTAAAGTCTTAGAAGTTGAACACGTCACCTTGAGGACGATGGTGTACCTGATCTAAGTTATGGTGTTTCCAATTGTCTAATATGTATTTAAAAGCTAGACAATAGATGAGGAAGCCCTAAGAAAATCGAATACCTTTATATTCTACTGTTTGAGAAAAATATACGATGGAAAATATACAACCAGAAGAATAAACAAATCTGACGTGGAAGAGTTATGTCCAGAATGCTTCATAGAAGAGAAGATGATGAGACTTTGTCATATACATATTTACATTATTTCAGGAGGCACTGAGTTACTGGCAAAGGACACCATGCTTGCTATAATAGAGGGTCAATGAACAAGAAGACCTTTAATCAGGTTGATTGACATGGTAGCTACCACAATGGGCTCAACCACAACAGCGATTATGAGGTTGGCATATTATGATGTACTAAACATAGGGTCACTATGAATCAGAATTGACCCAATAGAACTGAAAACTACAACAAACTGAAGCTCATAGTTTGACTCTCATGGATTTGTTTTAATTTTAATTATCTTCAGTCTCAACTTGAACTTGAATAAGAGTAATTAATGGTCTGTTTGGCAATCAATCTCTAGATGTGTTCTCACTGATGATATAGAGCTTAGTTCCTATTTTCAGAAAAAGAAATACTCAGCACCCGACTGGCAATTAAAGACTCATAGGTTTCGGCTTTTACAGCCCCCTGACTCGTTACTACAACCCCAGGAGGGGGCTTGTCCTTTTGGAGAAACTCTAATATAGAGCATCTCTCTCTCTCTTTTCACAGAGGTAATTGTTTGATTCTTTTATATTCCATCCATGAGGTTCACATGCATAATCATTGTTTATGCTTTTGAAAAGTATGTCTAATGAATAAATGACTGGCATTGTGAAAGTCTATCATATAGATTCCTCTATCATTTTGATCACTAAGGCTATATTTTCCAACTAAATTCTCTTTGCTTCTAATTTTCATATTTGATTCATTAGTAATTACTAATGCATTCTGATTCCATGATTTATCAATTTCAGACTGTACAAGTTGGTAAAAATCTTTAATGTCTTCATCTTTAGCATGAGTGCTTGGTGAATAAATTTGAATAATAGTTAGAGTAACTAGTCTTCCAAGTAGGGATATGGATTTTTTTAATTAACTGAGACTGAATACATATATAATATCATTCAATCCCATCAAGTAATATTGTATAATTGCTACCACAATCAGTTTCCAAACTTTATTTTTCTACAGTGGATTCCCTGGCACCCTTTTAACTCCCTGCGGCTCCCACTCCCACCACTATCCACCCCTCCCCTCCACCTTATTCTACTTGCTGTCCCTATAGGTTCCTCAATGCTGGGTTTCATATATAAAAAATATAAAAGCATAAAACACAGCTTCAAGAGGCAGACTTCCAATGGCACTACACCTCTAAGACACTCTAATATGAACAACATCAAAAACAAAACCCAGAAAATTTTGGAAACCAGATCAGGTCCAGCCTGCATCAGAGGAGGATCTACTGACAAAGTTTTGACAGTTCAGGTCAGTTTTAAGCTGCTGATCTTCTAGACTCCTCTCCCCCAAGCACTCTGTTTACTGAGCACTTTCCTCCCCTCCCTCAGTTTTAGACAGGGGGAGTTCTCCAGAGAGGGATATGGATATTATTTTATCACTGGCAGCACTGTACTTAAATATAAGTATTAAAATAGTCCTTTTAATGATAAATATTATGTTATACTTTTTCAATTATTTCATTACTGACATGTAGACCATACAGTTATCAAATTTAAGCTACCCAATAGTAGTCCATTTTAGATCATTAATACTCTAGGCTATGGATCATCAAGTGTTCTGTATCAGTTTTGGTAACTTCACATTTTCATGGTTCGTGCTTTATACATTGAATTTTTTTAACTACTAATGGATGTTTGCAGCTGTTTCTCCCTCAGTTTCAGTCACGTCACATCTGGAAGTGAAGGTCTCAAAGTGTTACCACCCCCTACCCCCCCAGTGACTTGGAAGGATCCTCTCTTTTGATGAGGCAGCTCTTCCCCAGTCTTTCTCCTGTTTTAGCCCAGGTTGTGTTGCTCATCTTCTAGCAATATATCAGATAATGTTCTACTGTTATTCGTAAACGTTTTTATTGGCCAGTTTTCTCATAAGTAGATAACCAGCTCTGTTGGACCCTACCCATGATAGAGGATTCTACTGGTATTGGAAATGCAAGTGGCCTAGCTTCCAGTAGCACACAAATCACTATACTGTAACATTATAATCAGAATCAGTTCAGCATCATCTAACTGACAGGAAAAGAATTTAGTGTTTTAGCTCAGTTGCGTGTCAGTTCTCCTAATCTCTGCCTTAGGGACTTTGACCATGTTGAAGTAAACATCACTTTGATCCCACTCAACATCACTCTATTCTAGGGAGAGATGATCAGCTGTATGACTCCATAGCGATTTATGGAAAAGGCTACTGGGTTGAATAACACCTATGAAAACAATATTAGAGAATTGATGACAATAGCTCATAGGAAAGAAGTATAGTTCTAGGAAAGTTATGTGAATGGATTTCTTATAATAGGCACGGAATATTAGGACAACTACATCCTATTCAGTTCTCTGGTGGCACAAATGGTTAAGTGCTTGACTAAAAGCAGAAAGATTGATCATTCAAAACCAATCAGAGGTGCTGTGGAAGACCAGCCTAGAAACGGATTCCAAAAGTGCAGAGCCTTCGAAAGCCTGTGCAGCAATTATGTTCTGCACACATGAAGTGGCCAGGAGCTGGAACCAACGGAAGAGAAATTAAGTCCTGTAATAATAACATGTCTTAAATAAAGGTCCAACAGAAAGGAATTCACTATGCAACCCAAACAAAACAATGCATTATTGCTAAGTTCATTCTGACTCATAGCAAACCTACAGGACAGTGTAGCTTTTCCTCAATTGGGCTTCCAAAGCTGTAAATCTCTACAGGAACTAACTGCATCAGACTGGCTATTGGCTCTAAATCAACAACTTTTTGACCAATACAGAGAAATTTTTTAATAATCAGATAACTTGGGTGCCACGTTACCCAGCAAATCCAGTACTGGATCAAAATGCCCTTGGGATTAGAGTTAGAGGTTATACAAAGGATTTACCAATGTGGACTTTTTCTCCACACAGATGATCTAATTATCACAATGACAGGATGCTCAATATGTCAAACATAAAGACCAATGCTGAGCTATAAAATGACATCATTTCCCAAAGGGACCCACCTGGCGGAAGGTTAATTGCAAAGATTCTTTCCGGTGGATAGATAAAGAAGATATTTTGTCTAGAAACTAGATACTAAGGTCAATGTGAATTGACCTCCCCAGTGTGAAATGTCTAACTACAACCCTTCTTATTGGACTTAGCATGTAGTTTAGTTGTTAATAAGTTAAACCACACAATATCATCCTTAACCAAAGGGCTAATGAAAGAAGCACAGCTATAGTCTCATGATCTTGGAATTCATTGTCTGGACGCACGTCCCAATATCTAGAAGCAGATGGCTTAATGAAGTTTCATTGATGACATCATCTGATAAATGACACCCATTGGAATATCCCTCATTCTACCATATACACAGGAACCAAAGGGTGTAAGTGGTGGTGTCCCTTCATTATTAAACCTAAAATTCCTATTCTAAAAATTATGCTTTCTCTTCCTGAACTTTTACAGTCAACAAATTTGTGAGTATGAATTAGTAAGGATATAATGATTTCAACTGGGAAGCAAGAAACAGTGATAGTACACTCATAATTCACGCTACTTTCTGTTAAATTGAAGCTTACATGCCATTGAAATGACATGCAGACAAGCAGCTTCAAATATTGTTGGTGAAGAGGGCATTTTGTTGCTGCTATAGACTGGGGTCCCCACTTGTCTGTCAGGTGGTCATAGTGCAGTGGTTTGTACATTGCTGTGATGCTAGAATCAATGTCACTGGGATTTCAAATGCCAGCAGGGTCACCCAAAGTGAAGAGGCTTCAGTGGAGGTTCCAGATTAAGAACAGACAACAAAGCAGCAATCAGGAGGAAGTAGTCATGGAAAACCTTATGAACAGCTTGGAAACACAGTCATAGACTGAAGGCTTACAGAATTCAAGCAGGGCACTGTTGGAGATAGATCCAGAGGATAGGCCCCTCAAACTGGAGGGCGCTGGAAATCTGACTGAGAAGGAGCTGCTTTCCCAGAGTGGAGTCAACCTTGGTGATGTGAGTTAGGTACAATCAGTGGGAGTAGAGCCTCAGAGATCTACAACTGTTAATGAGGCATGACTCAAGGTAAGGAGAAACAGCTACAAAAATGTGTGAAGTATGCAGATAGGAATGTGGGAAGTATGAGACTAGGAAAATTGGGAGTCCTGAAAAACAAAATGGAAACTGATTGTGGTAGCAATTGTGCATTCTACTTGACATGATTGAGATTTGGAATTATATCTGTATTAAATCCCAACTAACAACAAGAATTTAATAATAAATCCTTACAAGGCAAAATAAATAAATAAAATGGAATGAATAAACCTCAATATCCTAGGCATTCCTCAAAAATCCAAACTCACTGCCATCAACTCAATGCTGACTCACAGTGCTCCCCTGTGGGTTTCTGAGACTGTAAGTGTTTATGTGAGCAGAGAGCCCAGTCTTTCTCTCTCAGACACGCTAGTTGCTTTCAATTGTTAACCAGGTGAATGGCAGCCCGTGTGGAAACACTACAAGACCAAGTTTCCATATCTCAGGTATTAGTGAGCTAGAGTAGACTAGGATTGGCCATTTCAAATCATGAAATCATATGACTTACTATTCTGGGAATGATATGATCAAGAGAAATGGCTTTGCACTTCTTGTCAAAAAAGACATTGAAAAATTCATCTGTGACAGGATTATATCTATCTGTCTTCAAGGAAGGCCAACCAATAAACTATTATTCAGATTTATGCATCAATCACAAAACCTAGTGATGGAGAAAATAAAGAATTCTACCAGAATCTTCACTCTGAAATTGACCACACTTGCAGTCATGATGCATTAGCAATTAATGGTGATTGGAATGCAAAAGTTTGGAATAAAGAGGAAGAACCATAATGGAAAATACATTTTTGGTGATAGAAATAAAACTAGATATGACATGATAGAATTTTGTAAGACCAATAACTTGATCTTAGCAAATAACTTTTTTCAACACCAAAGGCAAGCTTCTCCAAATGGAATACACAGGAGTAAAATGGAATGTCTCTATGAGGTGAGCCCATGGAGAAGTTCAATATCAGAAACTAAAACTAGGTTTGGGACTGACTGTGGGACACACCATCGATTGCTCATATGTAAGTTCAGATTAAAGCTGTACAAAATCACAAGTCCATTAGAGCCAAAATATGACCTGAAGTCTCTCCCACCTGAATCTTCAGCAGATCTTAAGAACAGATTTAATGCATTGAAGACAAATGATGGACCACCTGCTGAGCTGTGGGATGTCATCAAGAACAACGTTCATGAAGAAAGCAAAAGGTCATTAGAAAGATAGGAAAGAAAGAAAAGATCAAAGGAGAGAACAGAGGAGACTGAAACTTGATCTTCATCATGGAGTAGCTAAAGCAAATAGAAGAAATGATAAAGTACAAAAAGCTCTAAGGGCATCTCGAGAAGACAAAGTCAAACACTGCAATGAAATGTGCAAAGACCTAGAGTTAGAAAACCAGACAAAAATAGCCCACTCAGCATTCCTTCAGTTGAAAGAACTCAAGAATAAACTCAAACTTTGAGTTATGATATTGAAATATCCTATGGGATATATATTGAATGATGCAGGGGGTATCAAAAGAAGAAGGAAAGAATGCATACAGCCACTGTACCAAAAACAACTACTTATATTCAACCATTTCAGGAGGTAGCAAATGAACAAGAACCAATGATGCTGATAGAAGTTCAAACTGCACTGAAAGCACTAGCCAAAAACAAGGTTCCATGAATTAAGGAATACCAATTGAAATGTTTCAACAAACCAATGAAACATCGAAAGCACGAATCATCTATACCAGGAAATATGAAAAACAGCTAATTAACCAACTGACTGGAAGATATCCCTATGTGTGCTCATGCCAAAGAAAAGTGACCCAACAGAATGCTCAAATGATAGAACAATATCATTGTTATCACATGAAAGTAAAGTTTTGCTGAAGATCATCTAACAGTTGCAGCAATGAATTGACCTGGAGGCTCCAGGAGTCCAAGCCAGATTCAGATGAGGATGTGAAACAAGGAACATCTTTGCTGATGTCAGATGGATCTTGGCCCAAAGCAGAAAACACAGGAAAGATATTTACTTGTATTTCATTGATGATGCCAAGGTATTCGACTGTGTAGATCACAACAACTATGGATAACATTGAAAATGAGGATTCCAGAACAACTGATTGTGCTCATGCAGAACTTGTACATGGATCAAGAGGCAGCTGAGAAAACAAAACAAGGAAACACCACATGGTTCACAGTCAAGAAAGGTGCACATCAGGGTTGTATTCTTTCACCGTAATTCTATATGCTGAGTAAATCATCCTAGAATTTGTATAATCCTAAGAAGAATGCAGTATCAGGATTGGTGGAAGGCTTGTTAACATTCTGTAATAGGTTGATGACACAACCTTGCTTGCTGAAAGTAAGGGCTTCAAGCATTTGCTGATGAAGATCAAGGATCGTAGCCTTCACCATGGATTACATCTCATTGGCAAGAAGACCAAAATCCTCACAACAGGACCAATAGGTAACATCATGATAAATGGAGAAAAGATTAATGTTGTCAAGGATTTAGCCTTGCTTGGATCCATAATCAATGCTCAAGCAGTAGTCAAGAGATCAAAAGTCATGTTACATTGGGTAAATCTGCTGCACAAGACCGCTTTAGGTCTTGAAAAGCAAAGATGTTGCTTTGAGGAGTAAGGTACAGTTTATTAAAGTGATGACATTTTTCTTTCCCCCATGTGCATGTCAAAGTTGGACATGGAATGACAAAGACTGAAGTCGCATTGATGCATTGAAAGGATACTGAAAGTACCATGCATGGAATGCTTAAAGACTAAGCCAATCTCTCTTGGAAGCAGTATGGCCAGAGTGCTCCTTGGAGGCAAGGATGGGGAGACAGTCTAACATATTTTGGACATTTTATCAGGAGAGACAAGTCCCTTTACATTCCAGAGAGAAGTAGGAAGGCCCATCACCAGGTAGATTGACACCATGAAGGCAATAATGGGCTCAAGCCTAGGAACAATTTTGAGACGGCACAGGACTGGGTAGTGTTTTCTTCTCTTGTGCATGGGGTCAACTGTGGGTTGGAACCAACTCAATGGAACCTAAAAATGACAGAATGAAGATAAGGAGAAAATTGTATGAAACCCAGTGATTCGATGCAGTGCCACCTATTAGTCCCAAATAATGATCTATGAGAATCGGTGGAAATTCAGTAAATATAAGTTAATGAATGGTTTATTTCCATTATAGATACAGATTAGGGTTACTCACCAGGCAAGGAATAGAATCAGCCCAAACACTGGCAGAAGTACCACAATAATGAATTGGTGTTGCATAAAGGTTTTGGGGATCAAGGACTCTTCGGTACCACTAGGAGGACATCCTGGGGAAATGGCAAGGAGTGACATGAAAGCATAAGAAACCTAAAGAGAGCTGCAATGTGGATGCTAAAAGCCAAAGAATTAGAACAGCTGTGTACGGCAGTTAAAAGAAATGTGAATTAGACCCCTTTCAGTGATTCTGCGAGCATTTACCAAGAGGAAGGTGGAGTTCCTCCCAGTGGTACGTGAAGAATCTAATACTGAGTAGGGACTATGCTGGCTAGTTTGCTGTCAGTTTCACTGCGCTGTAACCAGTTGCTACTGAGTCCATTTCCATGTATGCTCATTCTACGCAGTAAAGCAGAACTCTACTACCAATGGCTGATTTTTCACAAGAAGGTCTTCAGCCAATTCTTCCAAGATGCTTCAGGGTAGACTCAAATGTCACACATTTCCATTAGAAGCTTGCTGATGATGATCAAGGATTGCAGCCTTCAACATGGATTATTATTTAATATAAAGAAAGTCAAAATCCTCACAACTGGAATATATAATATCTTGGTACAGAAAAGATTGAATTCATCATGGAATTCATCTTGTTTGGATCCACAATCAATGCTTGTAGAAGTAGAAGATAAGAGATCAAAGGACACATTGTATAGAGTAAATATGCTACACAAAACCTCTTTCAAATGTTAAAAAGCAATGTTGTTACTTTGAGTTCTACTCAAGACAGATTGCTTCATAAGTATATGAAAGTTGTACATTGAACAAAGAAGACAAATTAAAAATCAGTGCATTTAATTATGGTGATGTTGACGGTGAAGAAAATTAAAAGTGACATAATCTGCCAAAAGAACAAACAAATCTCTCCTACAAGAAGTAAAGCCAGAATGTTCTTTAGAAGCAAGGATGGTAAGACTTTATGTCACATACTTAGGATATATCAGGAAAGACCAGTTCCTGGAGAAAGATATCTCGCTTGGTAAAGTAGAGGGTCAATGGAAAAAGAGGAAGACCCTTAACAAGATGGATTGACACAGTGGCTAAACAGTGGGCTCAAACATAACAATCGTGTGGATGGTGCAGGACCAAGTAGCATCTCCTTTCATTGTACAGAGCATCACTGTGAGTCAGAACTTACTCAAAGGAACTTAACACCAACATGGACTTCCAGAAGAACAAGCAAAGCTATCTTGAGAAAAGTAAAGTCAAAATTTTTCTTAAAAAAGCCTATGCAACCACAAGGTGTCGAAGGGATCAGGTGTAAGGCATCATCAGAACAAAAAAT
>NW_022107431.1:51321005-51334478 GCF_000313985.2 Echinops telfairi | reverse complement strand
AAAAAAAAAAAAAGGATGTCAAGACTTTTCCTCAGATACTTTGGACATGTTAGCAGGAGAGCCCAATCCCGGCAAAGTGCATCATGCAACGAAAGTGGGGAAAGGTCCACAATGATATGAATTGATTCAATGGTTACAACAATGGGCTGAAAAATAAGAACCGTTTTGACGGTGATGCAGGGAAGGGTAGTGTTTTGCCTTGTTGTACATGTGGTCATGATGAATCGGACCTGATGGCCCCTTAGAGTCTGGGCTGTTTAGTGCGTTACGTGGTGGTGCTGCTAACCACAATGTCAAGAGTTTAAGCCACCAGCCCCTACAGGAGGTGAAAATGTGACTTTATACCCCTTTAAACATTTATAATATAATATTAGAAACCGTCCGGGGCAGAAATCTATAGAGATACTATGAGTCAGAATATATGAGGGGCTACCCCACCAAAACTGGAATTTTTATTTGAAAGCTGTGTATTTAATTTATTTTACAAAGCATCCTCATTGCCTTCAAAGTACTCCCCATGACACTTAATACATTTGTCAAATCTGCAATTCCATTCTTGGCAACATTTTTCAAACTCATCTGTTTGGATGGCTGACAGCACCTCCCTCGTTTTTTTCCTTCACCTCTTCTACATTGTCAAACCGCCGTCCTTTCATGTCCCTCTGCATTCGCAGAAATAAAAAGAATCACATAGAGTGAGGTCACGTGAGAAGGTGCACATGAGGTGCACATGAGAAGGTGAGAAGAGAGGCATGCTATTTTTTGCCAAAAATGTCACACTGAGCTGCTGTGTGGGCAGGTGCATTGTGTGGCAAAACCAGTCTCCTGTCTATCACAAATCAGGCATTTTTGTCACGCATTGTTATGCATTCTTTTCAGATCCTCTATATAGAAAGCTTGATTAATATGCTGACCTGATGGAATGAACTCCAAGTGCACTGAGTCAACATTTCCATCTGTTTGGGAAATTAATGAACCTCCATAATGAGGGTTGTCATCAATTGACATTTCTCCTTTTTTGAAACTAGAAAACCACTCATACACTTGAGTTTTTCCCATAGCACTGTCCTTGTAAGTTGTGTTCAACATCATAACAGTTTCTGCATCATTTTTCTTGAGCAGGAAACAAGTTTAACAGCTGCATGCTGTTCTATGATACTGCCCGTTACAAAAAGCAAGGTTTAAGTGAAAGTGCTTTTACAAAATAATTCACTGTGACCAGAGAGAACCTTCCTAGGTGATGTCACTGGGTGCACTAACTTAGAGCGAGTTGCTCAATGCTCACCTAGCAGGAAAAATGCATACTAGGGAAACTCCGCTCCGCCCAGCACAATTCCGGTTTTAGGGGGTACCCCTCATAATCCATGGAAGCGAATTTGGTTTAGATGGCACCTAACAGCAGCAGCAATAAAACAGCAACATATACTGGTTTCAGATATAGGAGTGATTTTCTCTAGGTGTGAATGTATATATAAGGGCTGAGGAAAATGTTTAAATAGAAAGCAGACATCTCTGTTTCCAAAGCCTACATATAATTATTCATTTCAATGGTACAACTTTTATCAGTTTTCTATTGTCAAAGTGCTGTCCTGAACAGAAAATACAAAAGGGATGCTGTAGGCCCAATCATATGTGTTATTTTACCTGTAGTTGTGATTGATTATTTGCACCTGGTGACCTTATAAATCAATAGTGTACTTCTCCAAGAGGGCTGGTCAGCTGCTGTGGGCAGGGAATAAAGGTAAATAGAACTTACTTTGCTTTTGGTATTCACAGCACAAGCTTGACATTATTGATAGAGCGCTCAGACCAAGAAAAGTAATCAGCTGTCAATTCATATTCAGAAAAAAAAAATCACTGAAATCTGCTGGAGAAGGAAAACAAGGAGATTTACTGAAGACAGTTGTGGATATGGAAGAGATTCCACTTACATGCCTAAACCAAAACTCATCTGAACTTATTTGATGCCTAAGGAAGCCTACCACAGGGGAAGGGGAAATTGAGCATGAGCATGCAGGAATAATTGTGAAGATTTTACTTAATAATTTGAAAATTGAAAAATTAGTCAATAAAAATTTCCATTTAGGACTCAGAACTTATTTCAATGTTTCTCAAATTTGAATGATGTATTTAATTTCTTTAGAAACCAGCAACCAATGCCACTGCATTCAAATCACTTTCAACTCAAAGAGAGGGCGATTATTAGACAACTCACTAAAACTGAATGTTTCCCCTAATTGTTGTTGCTAGTAGCCCCATGTCAATTCTAATTCACAAAGACCTCCAACTATGGAATAGAATTGCTTCATGAGGTTTCTATGAACCTGACCTTCGCAAACAGATCAGCAACCTTTTCTTTCATGGTGCCTTTGAGTGGGTAAGAGCTGCCACCTTTCACCTAGCAATAAGTCAAATGCGTAACTATTGCACTACCCAGGGTATCTATTTCATAAATATTACTGATGATAGGAGTCCTGGTAGTACTGTGATCATATGTTGGACTACTAACTTCAAAGTCAGCAGTTTGAAACCAGAAGCTGCTCCTTGGGAAAAGGAAGTTGCGTTAGACTCCTGTAAAGAGTAATAGTATCGAAATCTCACAGGAGCAGCTCTACCCTGTCCTGTAGGGTCACTGTTAAGTCAGAATCAACTTGGTAACAATGAGCTTGTGGGGGTTTTCTTGGTTGTTGTTTTTGTTTGTTTGTTTGTTTGTTTTTATGAATGTGTGGAGACTTAGTGATCTAATGTTATGTGCTAGTAAAATTTAGTCAATTAATATTGACTTATGGGTATTATAGACTGTGAGGCAGAGTCATAGGCTGGCTTCCTGGCACAGGGAAGCAGAGGACAAGGGACAATGGGCTGACAGGCTGCGGACTAGAAACTACTTGGCTGCTAGCGGAGGAGAGATGTGCTGCTGTGGACCAATAACTGTATCCTTCTTGTTTATGAAGTCTGCCTGTGACCACCTGGGAACTCCCTAACAAACCCTATGGTTGTGAATTTTGTCTCAGGGTTCTGTGTAGTCATTGCAACAAATTATGAAACCCAGTAAAAGAGTAGACTATCAAGGGAGGAATGGCTAATGTCAGAATACTCTTAGTTACAGAAGGATGGAGGTCGAAGGCATGTCTGACCTCTGCCTGGTGGCAATAAGGAAGCCAGAAGAGGTCACATACAGTTTCTGAGTCATTTTCCCAGTTGGACTGCTAGTACTAAGATCAGCAAGCAGTTCAAACCCATCAGCTTCTCTGAGGGAGAAAAATGGAGGCTTTCTTCTCTCCTAAAGATTCATAGCTGTGGGGACTCAAGGGCAGTGCTCTGTCCTGTTGGGTCACTGTAAGTCAAACGAGACTCAGTAGCTGCAAGCTTGGCATTGGTATATATGTATGGACAGAAATCTACATATCAAGTCTTTGATATAGATGGAGACACTGGCTATGGAAGAATATAATGTTTCCTAGGACTACTTTTTAGAAGAGGAAGTGTGAGTAGTATAGTTGTTCCTGAAAATAAGACAAAAAACTCTTCCAAGGTCATTACCTTCTCTAGTATGTTTTTCAGCCACTTAAACTGAAGATGGCTTTAACAATGAAAATTATAAAAAGATATATTACATCCTCATCTGAGGTTAATATTTATTACACAGAAGCAGGAAGAGTGTAAAGTGCAAAGTGAGCTTATACTGTTAGACAGAAGAAAGGTGGGATTGAAATCAATATGCAATATATGCATACAATCAAAGCTAAACTTCCAAACAGGTGTTGGAAAATTGGGGATTATTGATGTGGTTGTACAAATAAGATAGACCTTCCTGAAAAAGATGGGAATACTTTGCTGTCGAAGAATGAGAATATTTGAGGGGAAGGGCCAAGTAAACCTATTCAGAGAAGTTAAGAGAAGGGGAACAAGTTGGAATGGTGACAGTAGAGAGAAGTCAGGCCCTTTATATACACACCTAGCAGGAAGTGGGATATCTAGAGAACATGTGAGAGAGAAGATTGTGGTAGACACTGGAAACTTGGTGAATTAATATGATAATAATAGACAGCCTAAATTGAATAGCCAAGTAGACAGGAATTAAAATTGCGCCCTGTTATAATTAGCATGGGACTCTTTAGCCTTAAAACCCATCTAATCAACTGGTGCCTACAAATCATCACAATGCCCATTTCTTCATTGTGTCCCGTCACCTTCCCTAACAAAACAGGCATCACATTTGCCTCTGCAGTTGAAATTCACCTCTCAGGGGCACTGACTGATGTCTAGACTTGGCGGGAAGCCAGATCTCAGCTACACAGTACACAGGGGACACTCATTGTACCTCGTGTCCCATGCCCTAAATAAAACTCTCCTGGGTTGCCAATACCACACACATCTACACGATTCTCAAATGTGCACAGGAATAATAGTGACAAAGTGGCTCCTTGGGAGTCAGGAGTAATTGACATGGAGGGGTGGAAAGGAAACAATAATGAGAGAAGCGGGGAAATCCTCTGGGCACTGCGGGGAGGAGATGGTGAGAAAGCAGGACATGGAAGGTCAGTGTGGGAGAAATGAGAATCGTGATGGAAAAAAGCAATGGGGGGACTCGGAAGGACACATGAGAAACATTTGAGAAAATAAAAGGATGGAGCGGGCAGAGGAAGAGAAAAATTAACTTCAGAAAGATGGGAGAAATGAACTCACATGAGGAGCAGCAGCAGTCAATCAGTTAAGTGTAGGGGAGAAGAAAACTTTCATCCTTTTGACCAGGGACTCTGGGGAAACCGTACTTCATCTGTCTAACTAGCTAAATAAAAAAGGTAAGCAATAAAACCCTCTGCAGAGAAGCCTAAAGTGAGGTGTAGAATTCCCCTTTGTGAATGAATAAAATACATCAAGTTATTTGTCCTCTTAAAATTATTCACTCATGTAATTTGTTTGCATTTGAAAACAACCTGCTTTCTGAAATGTGAATGTCAGTCTGCCCTAAGAGACATGATGAACTCCCGGCCAACTCCGGTTAAGATTCAACCAGAGTAGCACACATGATGAATTTTACCAATTCACAGCTTCAGCGTGATCTCAAAGGAATTAGCATCCCCACAGTGATATTAACCTAAACCTTCCTCAATGTCCTGGTTATTACATACAAGTATGAATGACTGCAAAGTGCTCTGTACAAGCTCTGGGAAAGTAGCTTTTAGCACATAATCTTCTGCTTATTTTTCCAAAAGAGCATACAGAAGAATAAAAGATTTGCATACAGAAGATAAACGTTTCTCAAGAACCATATCCTTTATTTCTTTATTGACTTTGAGTTAAGTACTCTCTCTGAGAGACTATTGTCCTGACATGTGTCCTCAGCACTGGGCCCGTGTCATAGGTGATAGTAATGATAGGTAATGGATTCGTTAAGGACCAATCAAGAATCTATATATGTCATGGTAAAACGAGAAATTTTATGTCCTTATAATAATATCATGAACAACACCACATAAATAAAGACTGAGAAATCATTAAAAAGTGTGAAATCATTTTTCTTGGAGAGTCCAGGAGGCAGTCTCTGCCTATGGAATTATTAACAGTTTTCACAAGATCCTTTCTCTTTCTCTCTCTCTCTATTTCATTTTGCTCAACTATTCAATAAAGAAGTAGGAAGCTACTGGAAGCTTCCTGTGGGAATGTTAAGATGAATGGGTTTCACATTTTTGTAGAAGTATATGTTCTCATCTTTTTGAACATCTATCCAGGTAAGCACTTGATTGACTGGAAGTGTAGCGATCCATCATCTCCTAGGCAACTCTGATATCCAGGGAGGACAGAGAGGCAGAGATCCAGAGAAACATCCAGGCAACCAAAGGACACATATTAGTGCCCCTGAGTGACTTGTATACGATTGCTACCATTTGTTCCGGTCAATCATTTGAATCAGAAATACCAGCACAGAATTAAAGCATGTAGGCAGGCAAGTTAAAAAAGTATTGCTCTAAAATCATGGAAACTATCGCACCAAAAAAATCAAAAAATGAAGCTGTTATTTCTCAACTCTCCTTCTAGGCCTTAAGGCTGTGTTTCCATCTCTCTAATCCACCCCCAAATAATTCCGTGCTCTTTGATTTACACCACATCAAAAATGAGTTTTTTTCCATCCTCAAAGAACTCAAATTGTGTTCCTTTTCAAAAATTATTGAGTTTGGGGAGCAAGAAGGAGTCTGAAGGATAAATGAGGTAAGGTTTCCCAATGAAATCCTCACAGGACGGCCCCTGCTACCCACAAAGAACAAACAGGCACATTATTATGATGATGTAAAACACTTTTCTCAGCACAAATTTTGTGGTCTTTTTCTCACCAAAGCAATTTTCAATATTCTTAATGCCTCCTAATTATAACTCCGGGGATCTCCCTGTGTCCTTTGAAAAAAATCCATGATGATCACCCCTTCAGATCCCTAAAAAAACAGTTGCTTAACTTTTCTCAACTGACTTGCCTCTCTTGACCTTAACTGGCCCAGCAGGGTCCCTCAGAAGGCACTGCTTTTGATTGGACCATTTTTAAAATCAGTCTTTAAATTGTGGATTAAGTGGGGGGGGGTTACATTTCATACCTGCAATTTTGTATTCAACAAGATAAGCTATTTATCATCTCCCCACCAGTTTACCTTGCCCACCTTTTTCAATTTTTCTTCTCCCTCTCATGGATTACACTCTTGCTCTTTATTCCATTAATACGTGTCCATCTTCTAGCCAATTGCTTCCTCTCCCTTCTTTTATCCCCTTTTATTACCCTTGTTAACCTCCAAAGTCTGTTTGCTTTGGAATGGCCCTCTTTGTCTGGTCTTGTTTCGCTGTTGTTGTTTGTAAATGTGTCTTATACAATATCTGTCTGTGTGAGATTGACTAATTTCATTCAACAAAATGTTCTCCATATCAATCCAGGCCATGAAGTGCTTTGTGGTTTCATCATTTATTTTCATTGCAATGCAAAATATTCCACTGCATACATGTACCAAAGTTTCTTCTCACAGACATGATCACAGGGCTGACAAGTGCATTACTGAGAGAACGTGTCTGTAGGCATTGACAAATCGAAAAACATATTTAAACACATTTTGTTTGTTTGGAATAAACTTATGCAAATATAAACTAGAATGCTTATAGAAATATTTTTACTTATCTTCATATATATATATGAATAAATGCGTGTATTATTATTTTCTAACTTGTTTTCTCCCAATAATATATCTCAAATATATTACAGTTGAAGAAATATAATACATACGCCTTCCTTGTTGATATGTATTGTATAATATAAAGCCTATAAGCAGTCTAATGTTCAGACACAGTATACATTTTTTGGGTCTATGACTTACTTTTTAAAAAGAAAGTACAAACCTTTTAGCCTAAGATATTCAGGGAAGGAGTTGCTCCCAATAAATTAATTATTTATGGACATAATGCCGAGATGTTTGTTTAGCAGACATTTACAAAGATGTCAGTATGGTCTGATCACAATGCAAAAACAGTGCCAGATATTTAAATATGTAAAATAAACAGATCCTGATTGAAAAGAACTTTTCAGAGAGCTTCCTTAAAATAATATACTCTACATCCTTGTTGAGGGAGCAGGCTTAGCATAGTTTAATTCTTCATGGATTATAAATGTGAATTATTATGCCATGTACCAATAGAGTCTGTCTGAATGACTTTGTTGTTTGTTTGTTCGATTTTCATAGTATTTTGAGGAAGACGTGTCTCCATTCTCATTTTCACTGTCCCATTGCTTCCCTAATGGTTTCTACTTTGTTTTTACTAATTTTAATTTATTGTTTCAAAAACTGTAGCTCTAAGCTACATCATATAGAGATATGGTCAAGCAGGTCCAATATACCCATGAGAAAAGTATTGGAGTCAGGAAATTCTATTCATTGATTTTATGTATCATTTTCACTTACATTACCCTAAATGATATGACAGAGTAAGACAAGTAGATGTGGATTTGGAATGACATGACTATGAAATAACATACCCAAAGTTAGACAACTAGAAAATTGCAGAGCAAGAGATCATACCCAATTCTTCGAATTCAAATTTTACTATAAAGACTTGGTTAGAAGCAATTTTAGATTTCTTGTTTCTGGCTGAGGAAAAAGTCTCTAAAATCATGTTTCATAAAACACAACTAGTATAAGTTCTAGGATTATGTAATGCAATAGGAAAACATGGGATCAAGCACACCACTGACTCTCCTTCGGGGCTGCTCGGAGTTTTAATACGCTAACCTGCTTCACAAGTCTTCAAAAGCAGCTCTCCTGTAACCACTTGGAAGTTGCCCTCCATGACAGAACACCTTGTCCAACCCACACTTTGTAAGGACAACGTTCAAAGAGTTCCTGAATGTGAATACTTTCTATGTTCACAAATTTCAAATAAATAAAAAATCGAGGAATTCTTCAATATCCCACAAAGAATCTTATGGTAGGCAAATCCATATTAAGTTTGCTGAAATAATTTATGAAATGGCATCATTTAATAAAATTACCAAAGATGGTTGTTAAGTAACGCATGAGATAAACAATTCTCTGAGAGGAAATGTTTCCAAACTCATCTTCTGGACCTGGAGCTGCATCATAGAAATTCTATGCTTGGCAACATGTTTATTTACTGTCTGTGAATGAACATTTTGATAAATACTACATATTTATTTTATCATTTATTATGTAAATCTTCCCAATATAGATCCATTAAAAGTAGTATCCATTTTCTAGGTAATAAAATTGACATTGAATAAGATTAAGTTTTCCAAGAAGCAGTGCTAAAATTGGAATGCTGATTAAAGAGTCCATAGACAACCCACCTCTCTCTGCGATACTTTATTTCTCTGTGGTACTTATTTCATATATTCAATATATGTAAGACCTTGCCACTCTCAACTACATTACTACCGTAGTCAGGAAAGCTTTTATAGAAAGGGTATATTCTCAATAAGATTCTCTTCTTCTACCAGAGTTAGTTTCTTGGAATTACAAATATCTCTTCATTCACTCTTCAATTGGTAGTCAAAAACCATGACATCTCATGATGTTTTCTTCTCTTAACATTTCTGCTGTCTCATCAGCACCTTTACTGATGTAACTTACGTGTGAGTAACTTCAGTACAAGCTAATCTCCAAATAAAAATCAGCAGGGACTATACAAATAGCAAAGCAATCCAGCTCAAAAATCCAAGAAAGCTATGCCAGAAACCTGATAGATACTCAACCTGAAATTTGATTTTCTGTCAAAATAAATTTTTTTCTGTAGTTGATAGAAGGGAGGTGAAATCATATTATTAAGTCTGGCCTCTAGTAGAGAAATTGACTGGTATGATTCTAGAAAAGTACGTTATCAATCAATTAACAGTTATTTATTGCACACTCATCATCATCATTATTATGCCAACCCCCAAGAAATCAGTTGGAGTTTAAACATGACTAGAAAATGAATATGCATTAATGTGACTATATAATCTGAGAAGAAGGTGGCATTAACTCCTTGCTGACCATCATTAAAGAAGCATAACTTAGATCCCCAGGAAAGAGAAGAAATGCCATGTACATTTTCCCTGATTTTAGAGATGTCACAATGGAGGACTGAGTCGCATCAGTGCTGTAAGACTGAGGTCCAGAGTCTGTGAGTGTGAACGCATTCTAAGAAAGAAATAAAAGACAGTCTTGAGACAGGAGACGGGCTTCATGACCACAAAGATACCCATCACCAATGAGAGGTCTGACTGTCTATGTTATGATCGCTGATATTTAAAATTGGAAACACACTTTGGCATTTAAAGATGGGGCTCCAAAAGTACGGAAGAGTCCTTCACCACTAAATATTGGCAAAGGTCACGAAGTCCTACTAAATGAAACTGGCATTATTATATACGGCAACTGCAAAGAGGAATACAAAGGGGCAGACACTGATTTTTCTGTTATCATTCGCATATTCACATCTGTAAAGACTGTTTGTCTTCCTAAATGTTAAACAATTGACTCTCCAGAAAGGAAAAAAAAAAGCTTACTGCACATTTAATGGTTTGAAGAATATGCATAGCACCCAATTTACAAACAGTCATAAAATATATGAGAATCTTTATTGTAAATTCCATAACAATGGTGTGACTTGCTATTTCTTGAAAGTCTTATCGATGCTTAATTCTATCACAGACAATAGTGTTACAAATCAGACTGTGAATACAGGACAGATTACTATCTAATTCAAGAAAACTCACTCGTGCCAATAACAATGAGTACAGCCCTGCCACAACCATTGGCTGATACATACTTCTTATACTCTAGAGTGAGACTAAAGTAAAGCTACCCAGATCTGCATCTGATTGCATTCGTTTGTCAATGACTTGAGCCGTTCTTCCTAAGTCAGATAGCCACCACTGTCTGTCAGTTTGCCTTCCAGTGGTGGCTCGGTGCTGCTCTAATGCTGGAAGTTAAGTCACTGGTAATTTCAAGTACCAGCAGGATCACCCAGAGTGAACAAGTTTCAGGACTAAAAACAGGCTGCAGAAGAAAAAGGGGCTGTCCACTTCTAAGGCATTAGCCACTTAGAATCTTATGAACGGTTTGAAAAGACTGTCAGATCCTAGCAGCCCCGCGAAAAGCAGCAGAACCACAGCAGATGTGGTGCCAGGAGATGAGCCGCTCATTTTATTAGGGGCTCATACAACTCTTATCAAAATCCATACATACATCAATTGTGTAAAGCACATTTGTACATTCATTGCCCTCATCATTCTCAAAACATTTCCTCTCCACTTAAGCCCCCGGCATTAGGTCCTCATTTTTCCCCTCCCTCCCCAGCCGCCCCTCCCTCATGAGCCCTTGATAGTTTATAAATTATTATTTTGTCATATCTTGCCCTGTCCGACATCTCCCTTCACCCACTTTTCTGTTGTCCGTCCCCCAGGGAGGAGGTCACATATAGTTCCCCACAAGATTGCTGAAGACAAAGCAGGTACATAAGCAAATGTGGTGAAGAAAGCTGATGGTGCCTGACTATCAAAAGACATAGCATCAGGGGTCTTAAAGGACTGAAGATAATCAAGCGGCCATCTAGCTGAGAAGCAACAAAGCCCACATTGAAGAAGGACACCAGCCTGTGTGATCACAAGGTGTCGAAGGGATCAGAGATCAGGAATCAAAGAATGAAAAATCATATCATTGTGAATGAGGGGCAGTGCAGAGTAGAGAGCCGAAGCCCATCTGTAGGCAACTGGACATCACCTTACAGAAGGGTCACAGGGAGGAGACAAGCCAGTCAGGGTGCAGTGTAGCAACAATGAAACATACAACTTTCCTCTAGTTCCTAAATGCTTTTTTTCCCCCACTATCATGATCCCAATTCTACCTTACAAATCAGGCTATTCCAGAGGATGTACACTGGTACAGATAGGAACTGGAAAAACAGGGAATATAGGACAGATAAATGTCTCAGGACCAGTCATGAGAGTGGCGATACCGGGAGGGTGGAGGGAAGGTGAGGTAGAAAAGGGGAACCGATCACAAGATCACAAGGATCTATATATAACCCTCTCCCTGGGGGACAGACAACATAAAAGTGGGTGGAGACATTGGACAGTGTAAGACATGTAAAAATAATAATAATTTATAAATTATCAAGGGTAAGGGAGGTAGGAAGGGGGAAATGAGGAACTGATACCAAGGGCTCAAGTTGAAAGCAAGTGTTTTGAGAATGATGATGTGCTTGACACAATGGATGCATGTATGGCTTATGATAAGAGTTGTACGACCCCCCAATAAAATGATATATATAAAAAAGAACTCCCTACTTTTGGTTATAGCCCAACATATACTCATTGTATGTCCAACAATCAGCTTTTGTGGGTTTGTATAAACTTGTTCCCAAATTCCACTGCCTCTATTTCTTATTATAACTGCCATGAAGCCTTCATAATTCTACTTAATTTTTCTAGATGTGTTTCCTTAGTTGTAGCATTACTTTGGAAGTTTTCCTCTACAAATCTCATGAGTGTTTAAAAGTCCTCACTGCTACTTTCTGAAGTGGAAAAAGATTTGAGAGGTAGGATAGAGTGAACAATTAATAATTGAAGAGTGGTTGCTCTTGGAGATCAATTCCAACTCCTGACTGTCCAATGTGTGTCAAAGTAAAATTGTGCCCCATAGGGCTTCATAGGGCAGAGTTTATGGATGCGGATCACCGGGATTTTCTTCCGAGGTGCCTGGGAGTGAACTCAAACCACAATCGTTTGTTTAGCACCCAAACACTACCAGAGATTCTGGGAGGGTAAAAGAGTATACATTTGCAGTCGAAGACTTGAGTCTAAATAGCCACGTAGGCTAATGTTCAGATCTGAGAAGGGATAAGCAATATGAGGGATTTTTAAGGCCATGAACCTTTACTCTTTTTAAAAAAACTTTATCTATTCATTTTGGTTTCTAAAGAAAAACATACAAGGGGCACCCCCCCCACCAAAAAAAATCAGAAAATATCTCGCTGGATGGACCTCATAGTATGCATTTTTCCCACTAGGCCAGCACCTTGGTGTGTCACCTGGGAAGGTTCTCTCTGGTTGCTGTGATTTTTTTTTCATAAAAGTAATTTCTTTCAAACCTCATTTTTTCGTGTTGCCTGTTTAAGAGAACACTGTGCGGCTGTGAAATTTTGTTTCTGGCTCAGGAAAAGTGCTGCAGAAACTGTTGTGATGTTGAACACAACTTACAAGTACAGCACGATGGGAAAACTCCAGTGTACAACTTTCTTGTGGTTTTCTCTTTCAAAAAAAGGTGAAATATTGATTGATGACAAACATCATTCTGGACGTCCATCACCTTCTTGAACGGACAAAAATGTCGACTCAGTGCATTTGGAGTTCATTACACCAGGTCAGACTGTTAATTAAGCTTTTATTTAGAGGTTCTGAAAAGATTGCTTAATAGTATGAGACAAAAAAAGACCTGATTTGTGGCAGCTTGGGGGACTGGTTTGGCCACCGTGACTACGCACCTGCTCATGCTGCCATCTCAGGGGACCAGTTTGGGGCAAATAACCCCAGCAAGGCTCTCTTGGCCCAAGCACCTTACTCACCTGACCTCACCCCATGTGAATTATTTTTGTTTTTGCAAATGATAAGGAACATGAAAGGACAACAATTTCGCTACACAGAGGAATTGAAGAAAAGAAACGAAGGGCGTGTTCTCAGCCTTCCAAACACATGAGCCTGAAAAATGTTTCAAGACATGGCGCCCCAACGGGCTAGACTGGAAAACACAAGCTTTTCTTGCTTGGCATATTTTAATTTGTTCTTCGTCAGTGGATTGATGTTGTTGCTGTTTTGTTGTACATCGTTGCTTGGTTTTGCTCTGTCTTGTTTTTGTGCATGTTGTCTCCGCAGGCCTGTCAGGATAGGACAGGCTGAATGAACAATCTGGAGGAGAAAACAACGGGACTGACAGTTCCGGG
>NW_022107431.1:51317818-51319767 GCF_000313985.2 Echinops telfairi | reverse complement strand
AAGATATGACAGAATACCAATTTATAAACTATCAAGGGCTCATGAGGGAAGGGGGAGCGGGGAGGGAGGGGAAAAATGAGGACCTAATGTCAGGGGTTTAAGTGGAGAGAAAATGTTCTGAGAATGATGTACAAATGCGCTTTACACAATTGATGTGTCTATGGATTGCGATAACAGTTGTATGAGCCCCTAATAAAATGTTTAAAAAGAAAAAAGAAAAATGTTTCCAAGAATGGAATTAAAATTTGACAAATGTATTAAGTGCAATAGAGAGATAAGGCTGTTTTGTTTAAAAAAACATTTTCAATACCCAGCTTTTAAAAAATCCACTTTGGGTGGGTACTTCTCATATTCTGTGTAGTTGTGCTGCTCAGCTCATTAAATCAGTGGTAATCTCCCTTCAAACCTGTCACAAATGTAGTGTTTGTTCTCCATTCCACCACCCTCCCTCACTTCCTCTGTCCCTCCAGAGTTTTCTGCACCTCTCCGCTCCCTGTGCTTGGCCCCATGTCTGACCTCCTCGGCAGTCTTCAGTCTTATCCTTCAATGTGAAAATCACTTTTCTTTTGCTCTGTGTTTCCTTATAATAATGATGGCATTAAGTATATATGTTTGTAAGACTGACTAAGTTTGCTAAGCATAATGTTCTCTAATTTTGTAGATATTTTACAATGTCTGACTGAGTTATTGATTTTTAGTCTATGATTCCATTGTATAAATTTACCAGTTTGTTTACCTATTCCCTATAATCAGAATTTCCTATTATGCAAATTGGTGCAATAACATAGGTGCGCACATGCCTGTTCATGTGGTATTCTTTATTTCTTTAGGGTATCTGCCCAGTAGAGGCAGCAGTTCTCAACCTTCCTAATGCCGCGACACTTTAATACAGTTCCTCATGTTGTGGTGACCCCCCAACCACAACATTATTTTTGCTGCTACTTCATGGCTGTAATTTTTCTACTGTTATGAATCTGCCAACTCCTGTGAAAGGGTCGTTCAACTCCCAAAGGTGTCCCCACCCACAGATTGAGAACCGCTGCAGCAGAGGGATTGCAGGGTCATAAGGTCATTCATTAGATTTGACTTTGTGGTTGTGCAATTCTACAACCCCACAAGCAGTTTATGAGCACTCCGGTCTCTCTAGATCCTCTCCAGTGGTATTTTCTTTAATTGTATTTCTCTTCTTCATAAAGAGCGTGAACTCCTTTTCATATGGTTGATAGCTGCCTGCATATCATTTCTAGTACATAGTCTTTGCATGCTGTGACCATTTTTTATTGGGCTATTTGTATTTTTCTTATTAAACACCATCCAAAGATTCTCAGAGGGAAAGAGCATTGCATTTGGAGTCAAAGACCTGTATATATGGTGTGTCTTTACAAATCTGAACTTCACAATTCTTGTTTGTAATCACATGTAATAATGGCCATAGGTCTTACATTGTTTTGTGGTGGTTGATTTTTTTGTTCTGTTTTTTAAGACTATGTTATAAAATGTCTGAAAATGGTTTATGCTATAAAATTATGATGCAAAATAAATCACTTTATAATAATGCTTTTCCTCTGCATGAGCTTAACCTTTAGAATTTCTTTTATGACAGAAGAAATTGGTCAAATTTTAAATTTTGTTTTCTATTTTAGTATACCTGACACTGTTGTGATTCAAAGCAGTTTTCTGGGTTCAAATGTCATATATACTTTTATGAAATGGTTATATTTGTTTACGAAAAGTTTCATTACAGAAGATGCCAAGCATATTCAAAAGAGCCCAGGAATGACATTCGGGAGATCAGTATATCATGCCTAACTCAGTCACCAAAACTATAATATGCTTTTCAATTTCTTTTGCTTATCTTTTGTATTAGTCTGGGTACTTTGGAGAAACAAATCCACAGCAACTCATGTATAAGAGAATTTTATGTAAAGAAAAGGTGCATCACGAAAACA
>NW_022107431.1:51315709-51317444 GCF_000313985.2 Echinops telfairi | reverse complement strand
GACAACTAGAAAGGCGAGGCTTCACCACCCATTTATCCCTCCGCCTTTCAACCAGCCCCACATGTGATTATCGGCCAGGCTGGCACAATTAACTAACTCATCTTTCAACTAGAGTGAGTGAACAAAATGATTTTTTCTAAATCTAAATCTAGCTGTTATTTCCTTTCACTTTTTCAAAAGGAAATGGATTCAATTAAGCATATATTTACAAAATTTTGGTTATAATTTTCAACTATTATATCAAAGTCTGACCTCACACTGGAATGGGGATTGAACCAGCAGCTTACATCCAGAACAGGCCACAACGCAATTTGCTACAATTACACAGTGATGACTATTCTGCTTTTTAGTCACTGAGATATACCAAAAGGAGATATGAAAGCAGGTGAGGAATCTAGAAACCAAAATATTGGAAGTTTACCTACTGAAGGTAAAAAATGAAATACAAAATCTGATGGATGTTGCCCTATTTTAGTGTTTCCTTTTTTTTCCTTTTAATACTTAACTCTAAGCCTTTCTGTTTACTAAAAGTTGCCTAAGCAGTCCTCTGACTTGCTGTTTTCTTCTTACTGGCCCACAGCTTGCAAGAAGGTGTCAGAACATCACCCCTCATCCATCTAAGTCATGTGTTTGCAATTCAAATAGCAACAACGAAACAAAATCCCAACTTTCAATACAAAGAGAATAGCTCCCACTATACATGAAAAGAATGACTACTTGATCTATACCTGGTTAGGCACAGAAATGAAAATATCACCTGGGTAACTCTTGGAGTCCTTCTTGGAGCTTATTTATGAAGCAACAAAGAAGAGTAAGATGATCTTTCTGAATTATTTTTCCTGGGAAGTCAAACCTGTAAGCCTGTACCACTGACAAGGTGGAATTTTTAGATTAAGCCTTGGGAAATCTAGCATGATTTACAAACACAGCAGACCAAGAATAACATCTATCCTGCCATTCATGATTGGCATCGTTATTATAGACTCCATTATAATCTTATCTTGCTGTCCAACAAAGCTATTCATTCAGCAACTAAGCTCAAGTCAAAGACAAGACAGAGTCTACTTATTTACAGAAAAATGCTTTTGAAAAACGCAGTCTTATTGCTCAGACAGAACCAAGAGTGCACATGACATGGTGCAAGGCGCTTATAATATAAGGTGACAAGAAATGAAGTAGGAACAGAAATGCCAGCTGAGAGGGTGTTTAATCTTAGAGGTGTGAAGTATTATATCCTAGCACTCTCTCTGACTGATAGCAGGCAGTTAGGAAAAAACTATCTAACATATGTGGGAAAGTATACTTAGGTCCCTTTGATCTAAGCTGGCAACACACTTCAGCTTTCACATTCGGTCTTTATGAAAGCAGCTGATGTTACTGGTTTGTAAATAAAAGAGACTAAGAGATTTCTGAGTATCACTTAGATGACATTCATGAAAATGTAATCACACTTAAATGTATGCTTGAAGTCACCATTCCAGCACACACACACACACACACACACACACACCACTCCTCAGAGCTGCTTTATATGTAACTTCAAACCTGCTTGGAAAAAGATGTGTAATTCTCAAATTTCTTCATCAAGGAAGACTAATGTGCTCCTACAACACACATACAATGTCTCCTTGGCTCTCTGCTTCTCTAGATAGATAGATGTATAGATGATGGATAGATGGATAGATGATAGATAGATAGATAGATAGATAGATAGATAGATAGATAGATAGATAGA
>NW_022107431.1:51305639-51315609 GCF_000313985.2 Echinops telfairi | reverse complement strand
ACATAGTTTTCAACTTAAGGGAATGATAGCATTCAGCAATTACTCAAATTCTCAAAACCATGAAACATGTAACTGATTTTTCAGGAGGAATGAAAATGAGCCAAAAAAACCCACCCAAAACAAAGATATTTTGTCAATGATTGAGGTAGCTCTCAAGTTATCCCATGACTCCAAATCTTGATCAAGATGGTCAATTTTGACATCAGAGAATTTAATCTCACACACACACTGCTGGCTTCTCTAATAGGTCATGTTGACTCACAGGGAAGAAGTTATGAAGAGTAATTCCTTCTCTATTCAAATTCCTACTCTCATCTCTGATTGCCCTGCATGCTTCCACATCTATCTCCATATACTGTCTCCTGAGATCTCCCACATTGTTAGTGTGCTAATTAGTGAAAACCGACAAGGTATTCAAAGAAACTTATATTCAAGTCCCAAAACCACCCTCCAGTACTCTTTAGATCTGATGATGCTCCTCCTTCAGACTCAGTTCCTCCTCTTCCCTCCAAGATAGACAGTTAAAATGATGGGTCAAGTTTGGACCAATGGATACTTTGAAGAAATACATTTTCTCTTGAGCTAAGATCTGGTTCCCTGTGGTTTATTCCTAGAGAGTCTACAGATCCTATGGAATGAGAGAAAGAAGCTTTTCATCACTCAATGGTTTATGATTACTTCTAGTGCTAGCAAGCTGCTAGCAATGACATCTAGCATTTCAACAGCCAAGTTTTGACATCTATTATTTTCTTTTGTATAAGAAAATTATTTGGCTTTTACTAAGTGGTACCTCCCAATTCTGCTATTGTAATTTAAGTCTCCTAAGTATTACTGATAGAAATTTTGCTATTGTATTTTGTCTCTTCAATAAACTACGGGGTAATTGAATTGAAATGAACATGATTTTGTATAGAAAAAAGATTAGTGCCTTTTATTGTTTCATCATGCACTTCAAGTTTTAATTGTTTTTTCCTGTTTGTAAATACATAGTCTTTCTCTTGAATATGTGGGGGGAAATGTAATGGCGAGATATATCTAGAATCTCAAGTAATACAGCATTTGATGGAAGTGGGCGTGTCTCTCATTCATGTTATACCCTTGCTCTCTGTAGCACCTTCTATAACTGTCTACTCTCTCTAGCCTTTGCCTATCTTGAGAGGAATTCTTGTGCCACTCATTTTGTAACGAATGGTATGGAATGTGACTGGACATATCGGACCTCCTCTGACGTCCTTATTGCTACGAGGCAGGAGAAAGACAAGCCTTCCCTCTGTACTGATCCCAACATCAACTGCTGCTCCCACACCACTCTCCATCTCTGCAGGGTCTGATGTGTTGCAGCGGCCATGCAGAACTCACAGGCAATAGTCATGTTTAAGGGAAGTTTGTTACGGAAGTTAACAGGTTACCAAAAGTCAGAACCAGCAATTAGTAATTATACAGTCATTGGTCTCCTCAGCCAGGAGCCAAATCTCCCTCTGGCTCTCAGCCTCTCAAATATACGTCTCCCTGAGCTTTTCCTCCAGGGGCCGGAGAGTCAACCCACCTAATGCTCTGTCCATACTCTTCAGCCAGATGAGATGACATTGACATTGAGTTCTAATCCATGCTGAAGGCTGTACTTGATCTTCATCAGCAAGTGCTTCAAGTCTTCTTCACTTTCACCAAGCCAGGTTGCATCATCTGCATATCACAGGTTGTTAATAAGCCTTCCTCCAATCTAATGCCACACTCTTCTTCATATAAATCAGCTTCTCTGGTTCTTTGCTCAGCATACAGTTTCAAAAGCTATGAGCAGATAGCATCCTGGCATACACCATTCCTGACTTTAAACCCTGCTTTATTCCTTGTTGTTGTTTTTTTTGCACAACTGCTTCTTGATCCACGTACGAATTCCTCAGAAGCACAATGAAGTGGTCTGGAATTCCCATTCTTCTCAAGGTTATCCGTATTTGTTATGATCCACACAGACAGATGCCTTGGCATAGTCATTAAACCCAAGTAAACATCTTTCTTGTATTTCCCGGTAGCTCAGGGTCCTGCTGACAGCAGCAATGACATACTTTGTTCCTCTTTTGAATTTGATCTGAACTGAATCTCTGACAATTCTCTCAATACTTAGTTGCAACCATTGTTGGATGGTATTGAGGTAAATTTTAGTTGATTGTGATATCAATAATATTGATGTACAATTTTAGCATTTTGTGTGCCATCTTTCTTTGGAATGGGCACAGATATGGATCTCTTTCAGTCATTTGGCCAATAGCTGTCTTCCAAGTGTTCTGGCATAGATGAGTACATGCCTCCACTGCTTACCAGCTGTTGAACTATTCAGTTGATCCTCGATTCCTGGAATTTTGTTTTAGGCTAATATTTTCAGTGCATCTTCTCCTTCTGCCTTCAGCACCATTGGTTCTTGTTTTTATGCTGCTTCCTGAAAGGGTGGACCGACAGCCAGTCCTGTTTGGAGCAGTGGCTTTGTGTAGTCTTCCCAACCTTCTTGTGATGTTTCCTACAAAACTCACTATTTTTCCCACAGAATCTTTCAATATTGCAACTCGAGGCTTAAATTTTTTAAGTTATTTCAGTTGAAGATGTGTTGGATATGTTCTTCCTATTTGGTTTTCTAACTCTCTGTATGACACATTTCATTATAAAATGTAACTTCGTCTTTTGAGCTGCTTTTTGAAATTTTCTATTCAGCTCTCTGACTTCATCAGTTCTTCCATTTGCTTTAATTTCTCTGATTAGCATCAAGTTTCAGTGTCTTTTCGGACATTCATTTTGATATTTTCTCTCTTTTCAATGGCCTTTTGCTTTCTTCATGAATGATGTGCTTGTTGTCTTCCCACAATTCATCAGGCCTTCTATCATTAGTGTTCAATGAATCAAATTTGTTCTTTCAATCTTCTCAAAATTCAGGTGTGATAGATAAAAGTCATATTTTAGCTCTCATGGCCTTGTTTTCATTTTCTTCATCTTTAATCTGAACTTCTAATGAGCAATTGATAGTGTGTTCCACAGTCAGCCCCTATCCTGGTTTTAGCTGCTAACATTGAACTTTTCCAGTATCTCTTCCCAAGATAGTCAATTTGCTTTCTGTGTGCATATGGGGAAACTCATCTGAATAGCTGCCTTTTGTGTTGTTGGAAAATAGGTATTTGCTATGAACAAGTCCTTGGTGTTGCCAAATTCTATCATGTGACACCCAGCTTCATTTTGATCACCACGTCTAGATTTTCCAACTTCTCCTCCTTCCTTTTTGTTGCCAACCTTTGCACTGTAGTCACTGCAACTTGGTTGCCTGTTTGATCGATTTCAGGATGAAGACGTTTGTATCATTCTTCAATTTCTTCATCACTAGCTTTTGTGATCAGTACATAAATGTGAATGATAGTTTTATTGATTGTATTTCTTTAAAGGCAGATAGAGCTATATCCTATCAAACAGCATTTCACTTCAAGATTCATTATGAAATGTCCATTTTTTTTACAACGAATGCAACACTATTACCTTGAGTGTGTTATTCCAAGCATAGTAAATCATGAGATTTTCTGATTCAAAATGGTCAATGTCAGTCTATTACAGCACACTAATGCCTAGCATCTTTAGGCATTCCATTTCATTTTATGACTACAAATATTCCTGGATTCATACTGCACACATTTCAAGTTCAAATCATGAACCTATTTTTGCAGCTGTTTGTTCTTACTTTGAGTCCTGCTCCATCAGGAAATGGACATCCCGAAGACTCCACTCCCACAGGCTTTACTTCCTTCACATCACTTGGGTCAACTTCCTTCCAAGAAAGCAGATCTTCCTTATTCTCATTTCAGTCCCTTCCAACCCAGTGGCCCATCGTGTGGCATTAGAATCTGACAGTGCATCAAAGCTACACGTAAGGTTTTCAATGTCTGTTTCCTCCAAAGTAGACACTGGTTTCTTCTGCACTGTCTGCTCTTAGTTTGGAAGTTCTGCTGGAAACTGGGTGACCCTACTGTCATTTGAAATATCGGTAACATAGCTTCCAGCATCACAGCAGCACAAAAACCATCACAGTAAGACAAGCTGATGGACAAAGTGGTGGAGTTTGTCATTTAAGGTCAAGTAATCCCCATAATGTGACTTAATACAGTGTATTCATCTCCATAATGGGATTAGCTACAACCAGCCAAGTAGTTGTAAGAAAATTTGGATAGAATGCAATCCTTGATCCAATGGAAAGGAAGGTGGCTAGGGTTATGTGGCCTACTTCTATATAAATTGACACTGGAAAAACTTGGTTGCTTTTAGCTAGGTCTGGAGTGTGCATCTAGGTCATCTACCTCTGGTTCTTTAGACTTGAATCAATAGCCCACCATATTACCTGCCAATCCCAAGGGTTATCCAATCAGGAGCAATATGGCCTGCCATCGGATCTCCTGAACTTGGATTCATCCATCTGTAGTCACCTGCCCATTTCAGATTATTCCCTGTTGGTATGTTTGCCCACTTCTATACAATGCTGTGAGCCATTTCCTTGATATAAATCTCTCTCTCTCTCTCTCTCTCTCTCTCTCTCTCTCTCTCTCTCTCTCTCTCTCTCTCATGTGTGTGTGGGTATACACATACACCCCCCACACACAAATACATAAGGTTTGACTATCAAAATATTCAAACTTACTTCAAAGAAATTTCTGTGATATATTCAGGTTTTAAAGTGTTCAAATGATTGGAGGTAAATCCCACACACTAGAAGTGAGGTATAGTCAATTAGTATGGCCATCATTCCTTGTGTGATGTATTCTAATGCTTCACACTACGCCTGTGGCTATAATTCCATTTTGGAGGGTGCTTTTTACTACAATAAAGGACAGAATTAGCATAAGATTAAGATCTGACTTTATTTGAGGGTCCAACCAAGTCATATCCTTTGTTTCCATATATGTGCTTGTCACTGGATTTGATTATCTATAGAACCCTATGATTTGGCATCAACTTGATGGTAGTGAGAGAGCCCAAGCAATTACACCCAACTTCTATAAAATCTAGATGTACAATTCACAAGGACTAATATCTTTCCTTCTCTGTTATGCAACATTACATACTTTCACCCAAGATTCCTATCACTTACATGACTCCAAAATTATTGTATTCCATTCAAGAAATAATATCTCAGCAGGACTTTGTTCTATGACTACCTATCTTAGAATTAGAATTTATATGTAAGTGCCTTTCATATAGACACAAATTAACATGATTTTGGACTGAGAAATGAAGTCTGACTTTTCTTGACAGGCAATAAATCTGATTTGGTTGATTGGTTTGACATGAGGTCTGACTGTAAAATCTTTAAATGTTAAACACTTCTTGTAAGTTAGCTAATTCTTTAGTTTCATGATTTGAATGATAGCATATTTTAACTACACAAAAAGAGTGTTTTATTGGTAAACGTGCATTGAAATTAGTAATAGCTATTGAATAAGCCTCAGTAAAAAACTGTCTTGATATGCTTCCTATAAACTTGAAAAGAAAATTTTAATGACATGGTGGCAAATCTTTTTGCAAATTACAATAAAAATTGAAGGGAACTTAATTGAATTATCAGCTGATAGATTATTTGAAATATGTGTATAATATAACACTAAATGAATTTTTGGCACATAACTTGGAAGGACTTCAAATAATTGTGTAATGTCAATTACTCCAAACCAAATCCATTGCCATCCAGTTGATCGGACTCAGTGACCCTGTAGGGCTTTTTAGAGTTTCCCAGACTCAAACATCAGAGAGCACACAGCTTCATCGTTCTAATACGGAATGTCTGGTAGGTTGAAACCACCTATCTTTCAGTAAGCTATCTCTAGCTCTACCTCTCTATCCATAAAATTTCTGTCATTGGCCACCATAACACTGCTGCTCAGTGGCACCGCAAACCCCCCCACCCCACCACAGGAGGTTCCCAGAGCCTGTGGACCAGGTTACCTTGGGTATTTCAGCCCGTTTGCACCAGCCTGGGAAAACCAAACTACAATAGTTTTTTGTAGATGTTGATTTTGGTGAACTAGTTGTTACAATGGCATTTATAATCAGGGTTCTAACTAAGATGGGTAGCTGGGCAGTAGTAGCCCAATATGGAAATCTCAAATTTACATCCCTTACTCTTTCTTATTTTCATCTGCACAACAGCAGATTCTAAGCACCTATAATAATGTTCATTCCATCCACAGGTATAAAAAAATAAACAGAACTATACCTGTAGTATTTATTAATGAATTTCATAAAACTCATTATGATTTTGATGAAATAATACATTTTTATTCCCTTGCATTTGTTACTGCAGTAAACAAACATATCACATAAAAAGTGTCAGACAACCAGAGGGTGACACACTGTCTTTCATTTCAGATTTGTGTTAGGCCCCAAATTCCCATGAGCCACTATGAGTGAATTACGTAATTCTTAAAAATGTTCAAAGAGCCAAAAATATTGTTAAAGCAGTTTCTATAAGTTCAGCAGAAGCAGTAAGGGGGTTTTCAACAATGAACCTAATATGATCAGAGAAGAGAAATTGCCTAACATTTTCTAATCTACCAAACGCAATGACTCTTGTCGAATTGGCCTACCTCTAAAGGATTTATCGACAATGCAAAGTATTCCATGTGCCTGCTGGAAGATGAAGGGACAACGCCTGGAAATGTTATTGATAACTGGTTGATGAGTGCACCCTGACAGAAAACCAGCAAAGCGCACTCTCTGTGATAGACCTTAGGAAAGTGGGGAAGAAACAGTCGATGGAAGAATGCCGTGATCCAGATGAAGCTCTTCTACATGGTGAAGTGCAAGTCCGCTCGCCTGTACCAGAGATTGTGGCAGCTCTTGGAATTAGGTTTGTTTGTTCCAGTGAGAATGAAATGGTTTTAGTGCAAGAAATTGGTGCATCTCCAGAAAATAGTATTCCTAGAAGTCCCTGAAAGCAAATGTCTCCAATAAATATGCAGCAAAAGATGGCATGATGGCGTGAATATAACATATGACTATGATATTAAACTCAAGAAAATTGCATGTAATTATCCACGTGCCAGTCTTACTACATATTGGTACAGAAGATAATATTGGAGGCCAAGAGGCCTACTATGCAAATTACTGGGCTTAAATGTTTTGAGTGCTTGCAAAGAATTCCAAGTGCATGTGCATGCTCTATCTGATGCTCCATGTGTGTTGGTATGGCTGGAAAACGTGGCTTCATGATGAACATGTTGCATATTGGTAGAGATTTCACAGGAACTGAATTTCAGTCGGAAGAAGTTAAACATGTTAGCAGCTCTTTGTTGGATGTCTACTTTCCTGAAGGATCTGGCATTAAGATAAACTCAGACCCTGGTAGCTATTATGGGTCTTTGGCATTTACAATTGCAGTTAATATCATTGCAAAGAAAGTTGTTGAAAATGATAAATTTCACTCTGGAATAGAAAAAAATCCTGGAATGATGAACCAGTTTTCATGTATTATATGAATGATTATATTTATGGTCTGTTTGAAATTGAACTATCTGAGGACTTAAGAGCTTCTCAAGGAATACAAGGATGACAGGACTTTGGGGTCTGTCCTGTGATGACCTTGACCACATTGGGGAGAACTCTTTTTTTCCTGAGCTACATGTGGGAGATTGGCCTATCTTTGGTAACAAGAGAACAAATTCTTTTCATGAACCATCTGCTTTTAATGACTTTCAGAGTTGTGTTATTTAGTGATTGGTACGAGATGCAAGATAGTGGGAATCCCTTCAGAAACAATGATGAACTTCATAGTGTCTTCTTGCATTCACTTGAACCAAGAAGACAACTTTTTCACATTAAGCTTGTCAGCATTCCAGTGTGAGTGTGTGTGTGTGTGTGTGTGTGGTGTGTGAGAGAGAGAGAGGGGCGTGGGGGGGGGCGCGGAGTGGAATGAACAATTTTATTTTGTTAATTCTCTTGGAAACAAAAACTATGTGTAATAGCTATGTGGGACCAGACAAAATCTTCTTTCCATTATAATACCCTAGAACTAATAGGACATTTAGATAATGTATCCAGATTTAAATTTACCAGTTTGCCATAGGCCTAAACATTTAAACTAAAATATGTAACAAAATGAAATTGAGGTCACCATTAAGCCATTTATATACAGACACACAGTTTTCATACTGAGAATTCATGTTAAAAATCTTGAAAAGTTCATATCTTTCACCCAGCTAGCTCCTGTGAGTGGAAGACCAGCACCAATGTGACGTCATAGGATACATTTAGTCTATTTGGACTACGTAAACTAGTGCTTTGCATTATAATTTAATAAGTGTAAAAGTTCATCATAGTGTTGTTGTGTTTGACCTACTGTAACTTTTGTATGACTGCAATACATGTTTGTGTTAATAATATTAAGAATAATTTACTCGTTATTGATAAAATGCAGAGCAGAACATACATCAATTCAACAATTTCCACGTGAAAAATTCAGGGATATTGATTACATTCTTCAAGAGATGTACCATCCTCGCTCTCTTTTTCCAAATTACTCCTCCCTCAATCACATACTTGCACTGCTCCCAAATTTGCCATTTAAACTTTCAAGTTCTGTTGTCACTTTGATTTCATAGAGCTCTGAAACAGCACAATACTCAAGGCACGCATTCTTTACTAGTGAAGCTTTTGTTTGTTTTTTAAGAAGACTTAAGATAATTGTCCTGATGTAATGCTTGAAAATTATCCTAGGGCAATAATATGTTGTCTTGATACATTGGGTTCCACTAATAATTATCATGAAACTCAATCTGGGACAAATTTTTAACACCTTAATGTTTTTTTTTTATTTCAGAAATCCCAATGAACAAAAGAAATAAAAATAACTAAAATTTCATCTATGTACATATTTTTGTTACAGATAAATATGGTAAGTGATTGATGAAAGACACAAAAGTATGAGATACACTATGTAAGAGTAAAACTTTATGGGAGCAGTATAATGGAAATATGAATTCAAAGAAAATACAAAATATAGATTTTCTAGCTGTGAAAAAAAGGTCTTGTTTATGCATTCTTAAATATATTTTGACAAAGGTGCCTTAAACCACAGAATTTAAGAACTGGAAGGGAAATTGAAAGTTACGGATTAGAGTGCTCTTCACACTTATTTGTGTGCATTATCCAAATAAATTGAATAATTGCATAGTTTCTAAAACATTAAGTTAACTTATAAATTTATTCTATCCTAAGTTTTGTTCATTACAAGGATGTAATTTTAACCCACTGTAAATATTGGCATTTCAAGTTAACTAAACCGTTAACTACCTTTTGAAATATAACTAGTAGGAAGCTCACACCATAGCTCTTTGGTGCCGCCTTCCTCCAATTCCTTCATCTTCTCTTTGTGTTTCTGCATTCTCCTTTCTCTTTTCTTCGTTTACATCGTCTTTCCGAAACCTTACCACTGAGCTTCTGCTGGGAAGGAAAGGGATTAGGGATTTCCATAAAGCCAATATTTATTCCAAACAAATTTTAAAACCTATGTACTTTAAATCATAGACAACTTTCATAGATTATGTAAAATTCATCTGTTGTTACTGGGGGTGGTCAATTCCAATTTATAGTGGCGCAGTGTGGAATTGCTCTGTAGTAACACTCTTCGCCCTTTCAAATTCCGGTGATAACTGTGTGATTGCACTTACTTGTGTGTATATATAACCTACCTTCATCATACTCAGCATGCAGTAGGTGTGGAACAAATAATAACTATCACATTAAGTTTTAACTATTTCCTGGGAGCGGACTGCTCCTGTACAACTTTGCAGACTCATACGTCTTACCGAGCAGTTCTCGTAGGCCCCCGAGGGTCCCTCTGAGTAGGAATTGACTTGAGGACACTGGGTTTCTTTTTTTTTCTTCCAGTATTGGTATAATACATTTTCAGATAATAATTTCAAGTACATTTTATTATCAAGCTCAAAAGCCT
>NW_022107431.1:51295540-51304928 GCF_000313985.2 Echinops telfairi | reverse complement strand
CGCTTTAGTGAGTGCCTGCTGTTTTCATGTTTCCGTCTTCTTGTTCCACCTCCTTCTCTGTTCTTCAACTTCTTCCTCTGCTTCCCCCTTCTTCTATCCCCTTGACAAAATGAATGTGTTCTTGTCCAAAAAACTAAGTCATTTATGTACTTAGTTGGTAAAATATGTTGGGTAGGATATTTTTTTCTTTTTCAAAGCAAACTTCTACTGCCATCTTTTCTGAGCCTGGTATACATTTTTCCATTCTGGTATTTTCTGCGTAGTATTCCAAGTTAATTTCATGGTTTTGGGTTTGCATGATGTCTTAGTTTCCATTTATGTTTTGCTGGAGTTTATTTCTTAGTAATTTAAAAATTACTAAGAAGTTAAATTTCTAGTCTTGCCTTTCTGAAAATGTCCCCATTTTACGTTCACCCATGCTTAAAAATCTAAAGGAGGTAAGATTCCCATATTCAAAAACAAATTGCTCAGAATTTAAAAACTTTGCTGTTTGGTTTCTTGTATATTATGTATTAAAACTCTGATATCTTCCTCAAACTCATCCTTTTTTTTCATATTCCCTTTATTGACATGTCCTTCTGTGTTCATTTTAATTGTGAACTTTCATTAAGATGGATCTAGAATCAGTGTGGCTCTATTTACTATATTACATTTTAGTTATTTTCTATCTCTGTGGAGGCTTTTCATAAAACATGTTACATTAATTCCTCTCTTTCATTGCCTCTTCTTTACTTTACGTAAGTCTTATTTTAAAAACATTGGCCCCTCTAGAATGCCTTTCATACCTTTCATGCTTTTTTATTGTTGTTTTTTTACTCTCTGAACTATTTTCAAACCCTCTTTCCAACCCATCTATCTATTTGTTGTATTATTGATGGTACTTTTATAATTCTTTTCCTTAGTCTTGATTTATTTCTTACATAGAAGCTAGTTTTAACTCTATAGGTAAGATTCATTTTCTGAAATACTTAAGAATATACTTTAAACTCTAAATCACCGTCATTGAGTTGATTCCAACTCATAATGGCCCTTTAGAATGGGGCAGAACTCTCCCATGAGTTTTCCTGAGACTTTAATTCTTTGTTGTTGTAGGTGGGTGTGACTGAGTCCGTTCTGGCCCACAGTGACCCAATGCACAGAAGAACAAAACACTGCCCGGTTCTGTGCCATCCTACCGCTGTTCCTGTGCTTGAGAGCATTATTGCAGCTATGGTGACAATCAATCTCCTTGAGGGCTTTCCTCTTTCTCATTGTCCCTCTGCTTTACCAAACATGATGTCCTTCTCGAGGAATTGGTCTCTCCTGACAGCATGTCAAAGTATTAAGACAAAGTCTTTCCCTCCTGGCCACTAAGGAGTAGTCTCACCTTGCCTCTTCCAAACAGATCAGTTTGTGCTTTTAGCAGTCCATAGTAAATTCTATATTCTTCTTTAGTACTACAACTCAAATGCATTGATTCTTCATTGGTCTTCTTTATTCAATGTCCAACTTTTACATGAACATGAAGCAATTGAAAATATTATGATTTGGGAAGGCTCACCTCCATCCTCAAAGTAACATACTCAAAAGATGTCTTGTGCAGCAAATTTACCTAACACCATGTGTCTGTTGATCTTGTGCCTGCTATTCCCATGAGCATTCATTCTGGATCCAAGTTAGACATAATCCTGGACAACTTTAAACGTTTCTTCATTTATCATGATGTTGTCTAGTGGTCCACTTGTGAGGATTTCTTTACATTGAGTCAGAATCCATACAGAAGGCTGCAATCCTTGATCATCATCAGCCAGTGCTTCAAGTCCTCCTCACTTTCAGCAAGCGAGGTTGTGTTTTCTACATATTGCAGGCTAATAAGACTTTCTCTAATCCTGATGCCATATTCTTCATCATGTAAGTCAGCTTCTCTGATTCTTTTCTCGACATACATATTGAATCAATGTGATGAGAGGATACACTTGTGCTCATTTTCAGCCAGGCAATATTCCCTGGTTCCGCTCACACAACTGCCTCTTGATCTGTACAAGTTCTGCGTAAGCCCAATCAAGTGTTCTGGAATTCCCATTTTTCTTAAGGATATCCATAATTTGTTATTTCCACACAATCTATGCCTTGGGCTAGTCAATAAAAGCAAACATACAAATAAACATACTTCAAGTATTATCCTCTTTGAGTCCAGATCCATCTGGTATCAGCAATGATATCCCTCGATTCACGAACTCATCTGAATCTGGTCTGAATCCTGGCAGCTCCTCGTCAATGTACTGCTCAAACCATCGTTGTCTTTCTCCCTTTCTTTCTTGTTTGTCTTCAGTGCCCTTTTGTTTTCTTAGTAAACGAAGTCCTTGATGTCCTCCCATAGCTCATCAGGTCTTCTGTCATGAATGTTCGATGTATCAAATCTGTTCTTGAGATGTTCTCAAATTTCAAGTGGGATAGACGTAAAGTAGAACTTTGACTAAAACAAAGTGGACTTGTTTTAATGTTTCTTAACTTAAACATGAACTGTCATATTAGCAGTTGATGGTCTGTTCTACAGTTAGTCCTTGGCCTGGTTTTAGCTGCTGATATTGAGCTTCTCCATAACCTCTCCACACATATGCTGTCAATTTGATTTCCGTGTGTTCCATCTGGAAAAGTCCATGCATATAGTCGACATTTGTGCTGTTGGAAAAAGGCATTTGCTATGAACAAGTTGTTAGCCTTGCAAAATTCTGTCTTGCCATCTCAGTTTTATTTTTATCACCAAGATTATATTTTCCAACTAAGGTTTTTCCTTTTTATTTCCAAATTTTGTATTCATGTCTCCATTAATTATCATTGTGTCTTGATTGCTTGTTGGAACAATTTCAGACAGAAAATGTAGGTTGAATCCTACCATTTCTTCATCACTGGTTTTAGTGGTTGGTGCATAATTTGAGTAAGAGTTGTCCTGATTGGATTTTCCGAACTACAAAGAAACATAATCTATTATAAACAACATTGTACTTCAAGATGGATTTGAAATGTTCTTTTTTGTCGATGAATGCAATGCCATTCTTGATTGTGTCATCCTCTGCATAGGAAATGTATGATTTTCTGATCCAAAATGGCCAATACCACTCCATTTCAGCTCACCAACACCTAAGATATCAATCTTGATGTGCGTCATCTCATTATTTACTACTTCCAATTTTCCTAGATTCATATTTCCTACAGCCCAAGTTCTGATTATCAGATTTTTGAAGTTGTTTCTTCTCATTTGGAGTCATGCCCAGTTATGAATGGATGCCCCCAGGCTTTCCCCCTACAGGTGTTCATGGTAACTTTACTTTGAGAAGGCAGCTCTTCCTCCGTGATATTACAAGAGCCTTCTGAGCTAACAAGGTCATCTTCTAGCCCTGTCTCTCGCAATATTGTGTTTCGATTCACTAGGCTTTCAGTAGCTCACAATATTTTGATACCATGAATAAGGTTTTAAAAGTCTAATTCTTATGGAGTGGACAGATGATACCTTCTTTGCAGTCTTTCAGAGGCTTAAAGTTCTGTGGAAACTTGCTCAGTTTGGGTGACCCTGCTGATATTTGGAATACCAGTGGCATAGCTTCCCGAGTCACAGCAACACACAGCCATCACAGTGCAACAGACTGACAGAGATTTAGTTTTTAAGTAAGTAAAACCCAGAAGAGTAATTGGATTATAGTATTGTAGTATATTTAATTAACAATAAAATAGAATAATTTCTAAATTAAAACGTTCATTGTTCTATACAGAGATCCGTGGTGGTTTAATGAGTTAGCTATAAAGTTAGATGAACTGCAAACTCAGCAGTTCAAACTCACCAGTGATTCTGTAGGGGGAAACGAGGCATTCTGCTCCTACAAAGCCTCATAGCCTCTGAACCCCCAAGGGACAGTTTGACTCTATTCTAGTTGACTCTCAAGCCCATAGCAGTGATTACCTTATACATTAAGTCAATTCTGAGTCATAGCCAATCACGGTTTTAGATTATAAATAATATTTATATGATGACAATATGATAGATTTCCATCTTTATAAATATGAATTATATTCCCCCTAAATAAGACTTTCACCACTTTATGTCAGCAAAGACATCTTGTTGGTTCACTGAAAGCTATGATCTCAGAGATCTCTGCCAGTATTAATTGTTTTTGCTACTATCTAATCCCATGGTTGTATGTCATTTTAGTTTTTTCTTTTGATCCAATCACTTCTCTTTTTCAAAATTTACAAGTGAATTTCATGTTCTTTTCAATCAAGAAATGAGATTTAATCTCCCCGCTAAATATGTGGAATGCCCACAAATAGGGAAAATTTATTATTCTTCCAATTGTGCCACACAATCTGTTTTTATATCTTGGAAATAACAAGAAAGATCAAGATTATTGAATATTTATCAGCAATTGAAGAAAAACATAATAACATCACTATGCCATCCGGTTTGCAAACCACAGAGAAATCCATGATCTCATTTGCGTCTTTGACTTAGTCTGGAATGTGAAAATGGCAAATGTAACGCTCTCTTTAGAGATGGGAACGAGGGTACAAGAGGTATAGAGGGAGGAACTACAATCCATCCTAGGATGCCAGATCCCAACCCCATTTACATGTTCCTTAGCTTCCCATTTCTAAATTTGGCTTTATATTTTCTAATGTCAGCATTAATGCCAGTCAGTGTCTATCTGCGAAAAATCTTGTTATGTAAAATTCATTTTACTTATTCAGTAAATTTTCTTTTTTTTTTTTTTTATTCAGTAAATTTTTATGAGCTCTTGCCATATGTGAGACTTTAGGCTAAATAATAGGGCTATCATGCCACAAAACAACAACAACAAAATGTAGTCCCAGCTCCTATCACATTTGACCTATAGAAAAGTGTGGCATTTATCAAATAATTAGAAAATCAAATAAAATAGGTAGACTAAATACTACAGAACTGAAGCACCAGAGCCTAGATGCTGTACTTGGGATAGTTGACCTAGGCAGAGGGGCTGATGAAGGCTTTCCTGAAAATATGACAGTGATGTTTAGATTTGAACAGTGAGTCAGAGTTACTATGTGAACAGAAAACATGCAAAGAGATCTTTGACAGGAAGATATTTGAGAGCAAACAGAGAGTAAGAAAAGAAGCACAGTTCTACTCATGAAACTGATAGGAAGACTGTAATTTCACATGAAATTTGAAGAAATAAAATGGCCAGACTGTGCAGCGTTAAAGAATTTATGTTAAAACATCTTTATCTGCACTGAAAGAATAGTCGGAATTCATGATTCCATTTATATGAAATGCCCAGAATAGTTAAATCCATTGAAGCAAAATAGATTAGTGGTTGTCCAAGGATGAGACATGAAAAGAATGCAGAATGACTGCTACTGGAAATAGGGTTTCTTTAGGGTTCATAAAAATACTCTGAATTAGTAGTAATGGTTTTCCATTTTTTAAATGTTTATAACCAACAACAACAATGAATTATATACATGTTAAAATAATTAATGTTCTGTGTAAGTTGCATTTTAAGCATCTATTACTTAAAAGCTGTAAAAAAGAAAGTATGAATAATTTTGAAAGGTAACTTTTCTTGATCAGACTAGAGTTCTTCAAAGATCACTGTGAGTTCACTTTGAGAAATAAATTTGGAAGTAGAAGGAAGAGATGATTGTAGTAATCAAGTTAAAATATTTTTAGAAAGGAAAACCAATAAGACTTAGTGATCAGTTGAGTATATGCGTCAACTAAAAAGAAGATGCCAAATGATGGCTTCGTTTTTAACTTGAACAAAGACTGGGTGTTGTTACCATTCACTGGCGTTTCAGATATTAGAGCAACATGAAATATTGAGTGGAGGAGGTAAACATCAAGTTCAGCCCTTTAATATATTCAACTTGAAGCTCCTTCGAGGTAAAAAAAAATGAGAATTATATATAAGTATGGAGCTCAAAATCAAATTCTTAATAATGAACAAATTTATGAGTTTTCTACTTGCAGATTAAAATAATAGTCATGTATATAAGTAGAACAATGTGGGATAGAATATAGCTTAAAAAGAGAGGGCATAGGACCAATCCTTGAATGGTAAACCCTGTTACCCAAGTAGAAAGCACAATTGCAAGTTTGTAATGAGAAAATTAGGGAGAAATCAGAGTGGCTATTTTTGAAGTCAGGAAAAATATTTCAAAAAGATGAACGTACCACAATGAAGAATGAGAAGTTAAGTAAGATAAGCATCAGACCTATCTATTCTAGGAGCTCAAAGAGAGATGCTAGCATTATTAGCCGTGGTTTCATTCATGGACCAATTACACCAGCTGCAGGTTGCAGCAGGTTAAGAGTGAATGAGCAATAGAGAAAGAACTAGCAAGAAAAAAGTTTCTCTGTTTGCTGCTATTTTTAAAATTAATTTGAGGAGAAGTGAGATAGATCAATAGCTGCAATATATAGTGGACAGAATATTCATTATTATTTATATTTCACTGCACTCTTCTGGAGAATATTTTAAAGATAGTGAAAAATATTTATCTGAGTGATAAAGGAAACACCGCCAGAAAAAAGAAAGATTAATCCACAATACAGGTTTTCTGAGACCACGGGAATGACAGACTCCAAAGTCCAGATGGAAACAGAAAATTAGACCCTCCAACGGAGAGAGGAAAACAGCTCAAATAACTGGCTGTCAGACAGCCTAGAAGTGTGGTATTTGATACAGTGCTGGTTCCACCAGATCTCTCAATTTGGTCTTTAGGTAGATAGGCGGAAAATTGCTTAAGATAGGAAAGTGAAAGGAAAGCAACAGATGATTATTAAAGGTATGCTAATAATAGAGAGCACATTATCACATGAAAAGAAATTGAGATACTCAAGAAAAAGAGAAGAAAATAAAAATGAGATGATAGATAAGATACCTCTTTCCCACTTTCTCCAGCACTATTAGCTACTCTGATCCAAATATGCTATGGATAATAAAAATAGCTGTTTTCAGGCTAAGGTTTTTTTCTGTTGCTTATATAAAGTGATAGACAAGGGAGTTTAAGATATTGAGCATATTAAAAACTATGAAATAACAACTAAATAATATGGAAATATTTTTATCTTCCATTCACTAATTTTCCCCTTTAGTCAATAATAATTATGTCACATTTTAAATTTTCCTTTGTGGGTTGTGGGTATTGGGTATTTTTGTTTGTTTTTGTTTATAAACAGCCTACAGATATAAATAGATCATCTGATTCTTTCGTGCAGGCTTAATGTTTTTGAACTTTAAACATATTACAAAGTAAAAATTATGGAGTTTAGGAAAACTCACTGACCATAGGGAGAACTCAAGTCTAAACTTAGCCTTTCCATAATTGATAACTTTCTTTTTTTATCGGTTTTCCACAGCTCGGAGCTGACTGCAAGTGATTTCGAGGTCTCTACCTTGTCTTTCGAGATTCAACGAGAGCATCACCTTTCGTGGAATTACATCTGACTCCTCCTTGCTTCATTTCGCATCAGTTGCCACAACACCAAATGGAACGCTACCACAGTCTCTACACGACTGAGGTGAATGTTCCTATGCAACCGCTCTACTGGTTTCTGATATTCTCTTTTTGTACTTTCTTCAGTTGTTGCCCATATTAAGACCTCGATAAATATGTGTAATTTGTAATCAAGTGTCTATCTTTATTACAGTAGAACCCTAGACCATGATGCTAATCAATTCTAGAAGGAGCGTCGAGATGGGATGCAGTTGAGTTCCAAACAAATTTTTGCCATAAGAAATAACTGAAAATGGATTAGTCCTCTCTGGACCACCAACTTTAAAGTTTATACCCTAACCTTGCCTTTTTATACAAAACATGACACAGAAATTTCAAAGTAAATAAGTTCAGAGTTAAATAATATCATTTAAATAAGAAACACACCGTTAAAAACGGTTTTAACAACTACAGTTTGGCCCATACCTTGAGATACATAAAGATCTGGCTCTGTGGACATGGACGTGGAGAGGAGGGATGGAGAGTCACTGTTTGGAAGGGGAACCCCCTTCCATCAACTGGTAGTTGCTTTTCAGGAAGGTTTTTGCCCCCCATCTTTGCCCTTTATCACTAGGGCCTGGCTGGCTATCTCAAAAAAAAAAAAAAATCTGTCTAATGTGGTCTGCTGTTGGCATTTTCTTAACTGTTTTCTAAAAGGGTTTACTAATTTATCATCAACAATATCAATTAAGTAGGTTAACAAGTTCCTTATCATGATGATTCTTTTCAAAAAACTCTTTCTCAGGACCCATGTTCATCTAAAAACAGTACAGGAAGCCAAAAAATTCAAGAAAATTATAGCAAAACACTTGGAATACAGCTGCAAAAGTTTTAAACAATGGGCACTAACAGTGCCAGAGACAGAAACCCTAACTGCTTTGTTTCCAAAAATCACCTGCGTCAGGTCGGACTCCAGTGATTCGTTTGAGTTCTGATGCAAAACTTTATGACATTCCACATCCAGATCCAATTATGTTGAGTACTGATGTGGTTGAATACTGGGGTTCTACTGTATTTGGTGCGAACTGTTTCCATGATAACGCAATATAAAATAACAATAACAACAATAAAAGACTTATTTGTGACAGGCAACAACAAGAACAACCAGCTCATTGCTATTATGCTATATGTACTTTAGCGTGTTTCCCTGACCAAACGGAAGGAAAGTTCCTGTATAACACCTTTAAAGAACGTCACTTTGATGACCGATGTGCGCTTAACCCAATCCGCAGTTTTTCAAGCACCTCGTATACATTCTGAAGCTAGATAATGTAAAATACAGAAAGCATTGATGTTTGCAAATTGTTGTGCTGGCAAAGCCTGCTGAAAATACCATAGACTGCCAGGAGAAAGAACAAAGCAGAAGAAGCTAGAAGAAATGAGATCAGAATGTGCCCATGGAGAAGAGGATGGTTTTTAGACAAGATTTTAAGTCCCCGGATGTTACTCTGCCTGGCATCTGCTTTTTCACCACACTTTGCTACAGCACCCAGATCTTCAGTGATTATTTCATGAGGGCAGGTATTGAGTAGGGCGATGTCGTAAGAATTCATTGTTCTTAGACTGGGGAAACAAGTAAGAAAGGCTCAAAATCTATTCATATATCTATGGCTCGCTTTAAAGACATTATTATTAATTTTGTTGAAGGACATTATAAATTATCCTTGTGGGGTAGATGGTAATTCAATTGATATTACCATTAATTTAGCCACTAGTATAGAATATAAACCACTATTGAGAGAAAGTATACATGTATAGGAAAATTGTTTAGGCCATAATACATGGATTGTGGATTTGCAAATGTTAAAAATTTAGCCATCTAAATAAGGTGTCAGCTAAATCCATATGAAAGCACACCAGCATGTGTGACCTAAGA
>NW_022107431.1:51243225-51294359 GCF_000313985.2 Echinops telfairi | reverse complement strand
TTGGGAAGGTGAACATCATGGAATTCCAGTTTAATAGAACAAAGGGTTCTTGCATTGAGGAAGTAGTTGGGTGGAGGCCCAATGTTTATCTGCTATCTCAATACTAAACCTATAAATATATGCACATAGATCTATTTCCCCATCATTAGCTGTTAGGCTGTTTGTTTGTATCCTGTCTTGGTGTTTAATGATTTTTTACATATCAACCCAGATTAGAACCAATGGAGATAACAACTGGATAATAGATTATAGGGACATGGCAGGGAAGGCTGTTACAAAGTGGGAGCTGACCATGAGTACAAGGAAGAAGAAATGTCCTTTAATTGATTATAATAAATGATGGCTGCATAGCTCTTATGAATGTGATTGAACTATTGAAAAGTATAAGATGTACATTGTATCTTTATGAAAATGTTAAAAAAATAAGTTAATGATTTAATTAGGAAAAAAAAAGAAGTAAAGATGATGAGACTTTGGTTTGCTTATTTTGGAACCATCATTAATAAAAGTCATTTGCTGGGAAAGGACATCATGTTGGGTAAATTAGGGGGTTAATAAAGATTATGGAAACCCTCAGAGATTAATTAGCACAGCAGCCACAGCAATGGATTCAAACATAAGAAAACATGAGGATGGCACAGGACCAAGACAACTCACAATAGCACTATGTCCAGTTCTACGGGAAAAGGTGCACTAAGCCATTGTTGTTGTTACTGTTAGGGGTCATATAGTCACTTTGATTTATGCGACCCCACGTGATAAGACAGAACTGGTCCATAAGGTTTTCTAGGCTGTAATCTTTGTGTAAACAGAGTGTCATGGTGTTTTTTTCTCCCAGGGATGGGTTCTAATGGCCAGACTTTCAGTCAGCAGCCACGCAATTCACCATTGCATGATCATGGCTCTTTACTGCCTGACACACATGGAGGTAACTAAAACAAAGCAAAACAAAAGCTAGCAATAGTATTCAACACAGAATGCTTGGACAATAAAAATGAGGCTTAAATAAAAGAACAACTGGGTCTGAAGACCACTGAGCCAAATTATTTTCAGGGGTCGTACTTCTATTAGAATAGGCAAATCCGTGAGCAGAAACACAACCCAAGAAGACTGAGGAAGCAAAGGCTTAGTGATAGGCTTTCCAATCAGCACCTACCGGTATATCAAGGGGAGAGTGTGACTACAGCCAACATATTGTGTGTTCACATATTTCTCACATAACCACATAAGGTTACACACATAGGAAAATAATATGTAAGGGATTGGGGACATTGCAAATAAAACCATTTAACATACATACATGGTTATTATGCACATAAAATACAGTAAAAGCATACTTATGTAGACAACCATGTAAGCACAAATATACATAGAGCAATTAACTATCCCCTCCTGTCATGCCAATTTTAACTCTGGGTGTCCTTGTAGGACAGAGTAGAACAGCTCAATAGGATATCCTAGGCTGTAAATCTTCATGGAAATGTAAAGCTTCACCCATGGAATGGCAGTGAGTTTGTACACCTGACTTCTGTTAACAAGCTGACCAGACCTTAACCTACTGTAATACCAGAGCTAATTACACATACATATTCACACCAAGATTTACTATATCGTGAACACACTTTTTAGAATATTTATATTGTTATTTTAATCTGATAACACTTCTTCCAAGTCATCCATGACCTTGATGTTGAAGCAGAAACTTCATTAGGTTAGAAGTCTTCCACTGCAAGACACGTTCACAACCCTCATAAGCACGGTGTTTGTGACACAGTAACTGAATCTTACTCAACTTGAGTTATTTTTACTTTGAGAACAGTCCTTACTATTAGGGGGGATTTTAGGGACTGTTGGGGCAGGGCACACTCCCTCTAAGATAGTTCCTTGGTACCTATAAAACTCAACATTCAGTGCCATCACGCTGATTCCAACTCATTGAGAGGCAATAGGACAGGGTAGAATGGCCCCACATGGTTTTGAAGGTTGTCATCTTTGCAAAAACAGATTGCCCCTCTCTCCTGTGGAGTAGTCGGTTGATTACAGCCACAGACATCTTGGCTAACTGCTCACCATTTAACCACTATGTTACCAGGGCTCCTTTACAGACTACACACCAAGAATATTCTCCTGGGATATATGGTGAGCCACAAAAGCTTGTACAGAATTATACTTCTACTGATGTATATGACAGTATTTGAAACGTATTTATAGCTGAACTGAACATTTTACGTTATCCAGCCTTTGTCAGTTGGAGCTTTCAAATTAAAAATCTACGATCTGCCATTTAGAAAATCCGTTATGTCCTTTCCCTCACTTTAACCTTGTCTTAAAAGTTTCACAAATCACATGTCGCAATAAGGACTTTGAAATCTCCCATAAATCCAATCTTGTTATCTTTCCTTGGTCTCATCATTTCATATATTACTTTGCCTTATCTCTTCTGTCCTAGAGGTCTGTAACATTCACGTATAACAGCTTTATTCTTAGACTTTTTAGGAAAGCACAAATTTCTCTCAGATAATTGATCTTCTTATTTGGAAATTAGTCAATAATGTGCCTCTTTATAATCCCTCATCTTCCTCCATTTTCAAGAGCATTGCTTAATAACATGTTGTAGATTCGTCACTGTTGTTATCGTGCAGCTGTTAGACATTTCTTGTAATATAAAATCTTTGTATCTTATATTTTTGTCCTGTCTCCCGTGCTGGAGATGTTTTGTTTCTAATATTCTTAGCCTACAGGCACAGACACTCGATAATTTTCATTTCCTTCTCTTGTCTGACTTCATCCAAATGTTTTTGGATGATCATTTCTTCTATTTTCCCAATACATAAATGTAAGTGTAAAGATAATTCCTTTTGGTTTATTTTCCATTTGTATGAAAAGTCTAGAAGCCTAACTCTCAAGAAATAAGCATACTAAATTTTTTTTGGGTGAAAATAAGCTCTCCTAGCTATCAAAATCATTGCTGAAACTTGAACTAAATTTTTCTGATGATAGAATGATGCCAATTGATCTTAACGTCATTTGTCAGAAGCCCAAGACTATTCAGGCACTGTAACCTTTAATTCCAGCTTCTGTCTCTTAGAGAGAGCTATTGAGCTGTTCTCTGCTTCCGCCAATGGAAGAGACCATGGGAGAGGGGAGATACAAATCATTACTCCACAAAAGTTCTGACCCCCCCCAAACAAAAAGGTCAATTAGCAAGTAGTTGCGGAAGTTGTACATGTTATCTACTCCACAGAAATTCAAATAGGTAAATCTACAAGTTGAGAAGAGATACAACAGGGAAGGTCATTATAATTTCTTTAACCTTGACTGTCCTGCCTTCTTAGTTAGAAAACACTTGCATGCTTATGTCTAAAAACTACTTCTAATGGGATCTTTAACAATAAAGCACTTATGCATATCAAAAGAGTAAATCAAGAGCGCACAGACTGGGAAAAAAATCTTTAGCAGTGACACAATGAACCAGGGACTAATTACTAAAATCTACAGAATTCTGCAACACTTCAACAAGGAAAAATATAAATAAACTAATTAAAAATTGGGCAAATGACATGAATAGACAATTCACCAAGGATGACTCAAATGGTGAACAAACACATAAAGAGATGTTCACAATCACTAGCAATTCAGGAGATGAGAAATAAAAACGATGATGAGACCACCTTATTTCCATAATGATAATCCAATTTAAAAAGAAAAGAGAACAATAAATGTTGACGATATTGCAGTGAGACTAGAACTCTTATACACTACTGGTGGGCTGGTAAACATGTACAACCATTGGGGAAAGCAATAACATAGAGATAACTACAACAACTCGGAATAGAAATACCACATGACAGTAATTCTTCTGCTGGGTATATACTCCAAAGGAATAAGAAATAGAACACAAGTGAATGCATGCTCTCCCATGTTCACTGCAACATATGTAACTAACAACAGCAAGAAGATGGAAAAGTGCAAAAAGTAGAAAATGGATAAAGAAATTGGATACATATACTTAATAGAATACTATGCATCCCTAAAAAACCAGGATGAAACACCTCCTAACAGGGAGGGGACGGGAAATCACCAAAGGACAGTTGTTGTTTGAGTTCATTACAAGAAGAATAAACCCTGAAAACAAAGGCAAGCTTTGCTCTCTGGGGTGCTAAAGTCTTCTAAACCCTTCTGCCCAGCAATTAATAGTGAGTCTGCATAGTGCCCATGAGCCATCTATCACCCCGTTTATTTGTATTTCTTAAAAATCACATTGACAGAGGAAGCTTCACTTCAATTGGGCTCAGTTTCTGAAGAAGGAGAGAGAGGGAATAGAATAATTAGTTGCTGTGATAAAATATTGCCCAAGGGTTACCCCAAATCAACACACAATCACAAAAGGGATTATCAAAACTTCATTGGAACACACGTTAAAACATAAGGTTTGTCTTAACAAGCAGTCATCTAAGTGAGAGGTCACGTAAGCACACAGGGAAGAAACATACCATCATCAGACACCAAAGGATTGGAAATCATATAACCCAAGGTTGAAGGATGGAATCGCATCAGAGCCTAAATTTGAGAATCCGGTTTGCAGAAAGCTATGGATGACAGTGGGGGCCCAATATGCATCTGTGGGAACTCCATAGGGGTTCCACTTCTGGTGATCTCTCTATCCATCATTGCAGGAGGGGAGGAAAGCGGCTACTAAACAGAGTGCACTGGGGAGATGACTATAGAAGATCAAAGGGATAAACCTGACCTGAACAATTCAAACTCTGCCGTTGGTCCCCCACCCCCCACCCTCTGGTGCAAGCTGGACCTGATCTGGTTTCCAACATTTTTTATATTTTTGTTTTGTGTTGTTCTGTTTTTTTGTTTGTTCATATTAGGGCAGTGATTCTCAACCTTCCTGATGCTGCGACCCTTTAATACAGTTCCTCATGCTGTGGTGACCCCCCAACCATAAAATTATTTTCAGTGCTACTTCATAACTATAATTTTGCTACTGTTATTAATTGTAATGTAAATATCTGATATGCAGGATGTATTTTCATAGTTATAAAATGAACATTATTAAAGCATAGTGATTAATCACCAAAACAACATGCAATTATAAATTGTGAAGGATTTATTTCTAATTACAAATAAATGACATTTTATCTTGAAGCATGATATAGCATGGGTAACTGTGTTCACACCGTGTATTCATATGTGGGCATAACTGCATGGGGGTGGACCCACCTGGAGGTGATAGAGGAGCAGTGTCCTCGTTCCTAAGACCATCAGAAATATGTGTTTTCTGATGGTCTTAGGCAACCCCTGTGAAAGGGTTGTTCAACCCCAAAGGGGTCACGACCCACAAGTTGGGAACTGCTGATAAACCCTAATAATTAGGATCGCAAGTAGAATAAGTGTTTCACGGGTGGTAGGGATCCAGGGAGGGAAGCTAAAAGGGAGACAATGTCAAGGAGTCCAGGCAGGAAAAGAATGTTTGGAAAATGATTATGGTAGCAATTTGGACAATACTACTTGATGTGATTGAACTATGGAATGATATATGTATTAATACCTAACTAATAATAAAAATTTAAAATATATTTTAAAAAGCAATTACATAACAAAAAATTTGAGGTGGAGACCAAGTGTCTCAACTTCTGTTGGAGAACAAACATGTCATTGGGGGAAAAACGCTTCACAATTCTTACCTAGAGCCCAAGGGGAGAATATGTTCCTAATTGGACCCTTTTGACCTGATTTCTTGTCAATGCTTGGTGGCCCAGGCCATGTGCTACCACGAGGCCTTTAGAATCTGTCCTTTCAAGATACACAACATCATTCATAGGTCATACCAGGAGGATACAATTTGGAAACCCCACTGAGAGAACTGAGCTTTTCCTTAAACTCGCCGTAGCCGGTTTAAGGAACTGACTTACTCTCAAGGACTTAAGGCTGAAACATGCTAGCATGAGAAGCAGAAGACTGCTGGTTTAAGCATATAGAATTGGTGGCTATTGGACTTTGGTTTGAATTTCTTGCTTTAAGGGCACCCAGTGAATGGTGGCCTGGGGTTACCATACATTTATTATTTTTATGCTCACTTTGCTTTTGCATGACATGTATTAGGACAGCAGGCATGGCTCTACCTTTGTGAATGAGTGTTCTTGAATGTTTTGTGTTATCCCCAACCTTCATTGTTCCTGCAAGTAGTGTCCAGACACCTAAGCTTTAGTCTCTACAAGTCAACAATTCATGTATTGTGGTCTGAAAAGCTGGCCTACGCATGTATAAGTTTCTTCTCTCAACCCTGTTTTAAACTCTAATCATTGTATGATTAATGACAGTATCAAAAGAGTTACCTTATGCCCCAAGGGGATGGTTCATAATAATGTCCATCATAAAGTGATAAAGATGCCTCTAAAGTGAGGCAGCGACATGTATAAACCATAGATATAAGGGTTGGTTTTGGTCTCACTTAACTGTCCCACTAATCTAAGAACAATCAGCTCTTATGATATGGCCCTACTTGATACGCTCCCTCATGAAGAGATAGTTGAAGAAGCCAGGAGAGCCATAGCAATGCTTGTTGAAGAAATCAGAAAGATAATGCATGAGGTCTGAAAAGCTTGTCTTATAATAAATTGCCATCCAAGTGAGGCAACAACCAAATCCACATGGAAAAAGCACACCAGCCTGTATGATCCAAGGAATGTAAATAAATAAAGTCCAAATCCGGAGGAAGGAAAGGGATTAGAACTTAAATGCTGCACACCTGCTTTGCATAAGGCTATGGACGTGAGTAGAAGCCCAGGATCCTGATGAGTATCCTCTGACCATAGCCCAGGCATATGAACAGCCTCACTTTCAGACATAGAATGTCACAGTCAGTATGACGATGTAGTTAGGTTAAAATGCAACACATTTATCATTTGATCTCTCTCTTGACCTATTTAAAGTTGTTTGAGCGTTTAACACTTTCTGCTTTCTTTTTAATTGATGTTTTTCTTTGTTTTCTGCTGTCATTGTGGCTGGTTTTTGTTTGTTTGTTTCCTGGTTTTGTTTTGTACGATTTGCTATATATGAAATCTCTCATAGGTAAATCTATAGAGCTAGTTAATAATTAAAAATTGCCTAAGGGTACGGCAAGGGTAGCTTGGAGAGAATGGAGAACTAACAATGAGTATGAAGAAAATGTTCTGAAATTGATTGTGGTGATGATTGCACAATTCTTATCCATGTAATTGAACTACTAAATTGTATAATATGTTAACTACATGACAATAAACTATTTTGAAAATATTGGCATTCCATAAATCAACTTATAAGGAAGAATTCTCTGGAAAACTTTAAGTGTAAGGGTCAATTTTTATTACATTTGAGATTAACAGCTGTTCGGCCACCAGAAAAATATTTTATTTTTTATAAGCACATTTTTCAAGGTACTCCTTCAAGAAACTGTTTTCATTTAAGAAAATGTTCAGATTCTAAAGTCAGCTGGTATATCAACAAACAGAGAACTTCCAAAAGTTCAAGCCAGATTCAGAAGGTGATATGGAAGCAAGGATATAATTACTGATGTCGGGTCGTCTTGACTAAAAGCAGAGGATACTAGAAAGATGCTTACTGTGTTTTATTGACTACGCAAAGGCATTTTAGTGTGTGGATCAAAACAAGAATGATGTTTCCCAAACAACTGTACTCACATAGAACCTGCACTTTGCCAGAGGCAAGATTCATACAGAAAAGGGGGATATTGCACGATTCAAAATCTGGAAAAGTTTGTGTCACATCGCGCCCTTTCACCACATTATCCAATCTGTATGCTGAGAGAAAAAAAGGTCTATGAAGAAGAACATGGCATCAGGATGGGATCAAAATTCCTCACACCCGGACCAATAGTCAATATGATAATCATGAGCTGGCACTTCCAAGGATTTAGTTTTACCTGGAACCACAACTGATGTTCCTTAAAGTGCTAATCAGAAAACTAAACCATATCTTGCTCCAAAAGACTTCTGTAAAGCATCAGATTTTTTTAAATGTCACGTGGCCAACAAAGATATGCCTGACCGAAACCCAAGTGTTTTTAACCACTTTATATGCATATAAAAGCTCAATGATGAATAAGGGAAACTGAAGAATAATTGGTGTCTTTCAATTGTGTTGTTGGCAATGGATATTGTCAATACAGGGACTGCCAGAAGAAGAAACAGATGTGGCTTGTACAGCCAGAATGGTACTTAGGAGGAGGAGGGGAGATCTCATCTTGGACATGTTATCAGGAGGGGGCAGTCGCTAGAGAAGGACAGCTTGCTTGGGAAAGTAGAGGACCAATGCAAAGGAGGAAGATGAGATGATGGGACAGGCCCTCCAGCAATGTCCCCCAGGTTAGCCATGGTCACCAGGATGACACAGTGTCCTCCTGTTGTCATCCCAGGCTCTAGGAGTGGAAACAGCCTGGATGATAACTAACACGATCATTCTCAGATGAATGGTGCTCCAATCCTCATCCCGCTCTCAATTGTGAAATTTAGATCAGACATCCCGAATGCACAACCATGGGTAGGGCTGCGAGTAAGTGCCCACATGCAGGTGTGTGTGTGTGTGTGTGTGTGTGTGTGTGTGTGTGTGTGTGTCAGATGCTTACAGACATCCTCCCTGAAGACAGTCAGTCACCAGCCTAAGGTAGGCCCCACTCCCTGCAGTTCAGGACAATGGACAGGCCTGCAGTCATTGATTTGGTTCCAGTAGGTGGAGTTCACTCCCTACAGATAATGGTCCCTATCAGTTGAGCCAGGGAACAGGTCAAACCAGCTCAGTGACATCCAAGTTAAGCTGCCACCCTGAATCTAGGATCTGCCCATCTGGTCACATGTATACTCCCAATCCCTCCTCTTCCTATTGCATGTAGATTCCTAGATTGTCCCCCTCTCATTGTTGTATAACCTATCGTGCAACCCCTTCCTGTCTTTACCTGTAATTAGTGGGCTTGCACGCCCCCCAAAGGTATATAGGCCTGGGTTAGCAATAGAGACCTCTCTCTCGGCTCCTCCCTTGATCTCTTGTCGGTTCCCCCTCTCCTCTCCCATCCTCACTGCCCTGTTCCCTTTCCCTTTGTCCTCCTTCCCTTCCCCTTCTCTCCATGTGGACCACCAAGCAGGGCTGAGGTGAGCATGAAATGTGTCTGACTCCATTACTTCAATATCTTTTTTATGTCTCATGCTCTCGATGCCTTTAATATAATATTTGTATATCTCAACCATACAATTGTGCCTATAGAACCCGTGATTAGTGGGGGGAGGGGGGGCTGGCTCTCCTACAACCACACCCACATTCCACTCTATCCCAATATTTGAAAGATATCAAACGTACCATATCCCTTCCTAGATTACTTTCCCCCCAGATACTCCAGACCTTCAAACCTGCCCTCCTGGGTTGTGCTCACCACCCAGAGGCCAGAAACACGTGTTTTCCCTCCTATTGGCGTGGTAATGGAAATGCCATAGGTTCAACTTTCTGAACCAGGAACTCCAGACAACTGGAAGCACTTACCAACACTACAACAGCCAAGGTGAAGGGCTCAGATGGTGAGAGGAAGAACCCAGTCATTCAGAGATACTGAGCTGCCTAGATACCCACTCTGTTGATTTGAGACAGCGAAATACAAACCAAACCCTCATTCTTTCTCTGATTTCCCAGGATAAAAATGTACTATTCCTTCTCTGTGTGTCTGTCTGATTCTCTTTTGTGCACAGCACCCAACAGGGCTGGTGTACAAACTTGTTCATTCTCATTAATTCTAAACTTATATCTCCTCCTCTCAAAAGAGAAGGTAAGGAAAAGAAAATGTAAAGGAGGAGAATGAGGAGAAAAGAAAAACTTAGATCAAAAGGAAAATAATCTCTTACAGTTTCAAAAACAGTCATTAAACAAATTCACTGCCATTAAGCCAAGGCATGCTCCTGGTGAATCTATAGGACGGGATAAAACTGGTACTGTGGGTTTCTGAGGCTAAAAATCTTTACAAGAACACAGAGTCTCCTCTTTCTTCCTCAAAGCAAGTGGTGAGTTTGAACCATAGACCTTGTAGTTAACAGCCCAATGTATAACCCACTATGCCACAGCACCCCTTTCTTGTTATTTTAGTTCCTACAATTTGGAGAACACTAGATAGCTCAGGAAACCTAAAGAGTGACCATTCTTGCACAATTCTAGGTATTAATGATTGAGGTAATTATATAAAAATAATATCATCATCTTTAATATGATAAATATTTGAATTATGTGCTTATAATATTATAAGTAACTCTTCTTTCTAGATAGGCCTCTAATATTTGTTAATTGGAATAAACAAGACAAAGCAAACAAATGAATAAACAGAACATGATTTTTAGAACACAAAATGTTAGATACCAGCTCTAGGACTATTCCAGTATTCAAATATTTCAATGTTTTCATACATTGTATTGTGGCTTTAGCTTTTTTGCTTGAAATAAGAGATGTTTTCCTCATAATTAGCTGGTCCAGCTTCTGCCTTTAATTTGTTGTTTGCTTTGAGGTAATAGGGAAGGACAGTCCATCTATGAAATGAATGGCAGAGATAGTGTCCAATTGATTCTCCCATAGGGGCAGTTTCTAGAGGGCAGATCCCTTCCTGATCTTTCCTGGCTCTGTTAGTTAAACAGGTGGTAGGTCCAGTTTTTGAATGGTTTTAATGAAACTGCAATCATCACATCTTCCTGTGGTATATATATAAATATAGTGTTCATATTTTGCCTTGCCATGGAAATAATTGAGAGTAAAGAACAAAAGTCATGGGACTGCATACCACTCCACAATACTTAAACTAAAAATCCACTGCCATTGAGTAGATTCTGACCCATAGCAACCCTGTAGGCCAGAGTAGAACTGCCCCAGTGGGTTTCCAAGAATCTAATGGCTTTGCTCTGTCACCCGAGAAATCACTAGCACCTGAGGTACCTCAAAGGCACACAGCCTCATCCCCACTTTTAATTATTGAAGTAGGGCTAGACAATTTAGCCGACTGTTGGAGCAGTGCTTTGTGCAATACGCTGTCAGACACTGTAAATACAGAGATAGGAAGTAGGTAACATGACCTCTCTGCTAATTAAGAAGCTTAGTGTGTACGCGTCCCTATAATGAATAATCAACAGAAGCAATTTGGGAGACTCACATATGCTCACATGGTAGGAGCCATGGTCCGATTTGATTTCCCTTTTGTGTTTCCTTTGAAAATGCTCATAGACCAGCCACCATCCTGCACACTACCTTGTAGGTATGTCAGGCCTAGAGCCGCTGAGGTGGAAATTATGACAGTTGTTCTATAAGCAGCGATAGAAAGATAATTAAAACATAATTAACAGCAATAATTAGCACGGGGCCAAGGGAGAAAAGCTTTGATTTCATCCGCTAGTTAGATGTGATTGAGTACATAACACAGGTAGAAATGTGCCACGACAGGCTGGTATAGAAGAAACGGTGACTCTTCATTTTTATGTTATTTTCTGGTTTTCCCCTCCTACTAAAGCTCTGCTAGGCGCAGTCTCTGTGATCTTCGCTTCCTTTTGAAAAACGCCATCCAGTGTCTCTCGCAGCCTCTCTCCAGTGACGGAAGCCAGAAGTACACAGCTGAACGGAAACCCAGAAGTGGAGCATCAGCGTGTGTAGCGCCATGCCCCTGGGGGTTGGATAAAGGGTGATGAACTTGGCCCCAAGGTGAAAAGAAAGGGAAGAAAGCAAAGGCAGGAAATGGCTAAAGAAATTTCACTTGCCCTTGCTCATCGGGTTTCACTTTCCTAAGAGCAAAATGAAAGTTTTGGGGTAAAATCAGAACAAAACCAAAAAAAACAGGCACATTGACACTTTCTACCTGTAAGGTGTTTTCAGCACTGATTGTCTTATAATTGGACAAGACAGCATACGGTTTTATCCTGTAACTTCCCTGTTACAGGGAAGCTGTACACACTCAAGGAAGGTCCCCTACTGAGAGGAACCCCCCCTCATCGCCCCCGCCTCCAGTTAAACAAGTCAGTCAGTCAGGAAGAGGCCACACTTTACAGGCAGATACACTCACACTGTAATACTGGTCTTCATTACATTCTAGCACTAGATATGTGACCTCGGACAAAATAATTTCACTCTCTGAACTGTGATGAACTCTTCAATAAAATGCCAATAACACTATCTACGTGGCCTGGTATTTATGTGATCATTCATCTCATCATCTATGAATGTTATGATTAGTGTCACAATTACTACTGTTGCTCTCATGTTATCCAAACCCTGTGAGCCTTGTCCCCTCATATGCAAAAGCTAGGTGATACTTAGGGGTTTATTTTGAAAGTCAACGAAGCGCTCAAAAACTTACCCTCCTTGTCCAAGTAATTGATCAAGACCCATCGAGTAAAAAGCTATGGAACATTAGAAAGGAACTGAATTCTCGTCGTCCTCATCATTCATTCCAGTTCTGCCACTGCTTGTCCCTTTCCAAACATCAACAACTGTTAGAGAAAAGAGAGCTAACAGTTGGAGGACATTACAGCTGATTACCAATCGATTGCATTAACATGCGAAGCAATTAGGAACCACTGAAGATTATTAGCATGAGGGGCTGATACTTGGTGTACCAATCATAATTCTGAATCTGTGCAAGTGAACTCATCTGCAGCTAGATCTTGTGATGTTTCACAGGCTATCTATCGACACTTCTCACCCCGTCCCCGTGCCCTCCTCACCTGACAAAATGCCAGTCCTGTACCTGCCCAACCTAACCGCTGCCTTCGGCTTTCCTTGTCCAGGAGCGCCAGTTCTATGGCAAGCCAGTATTGTAGTGAAATGGATGATCTCCTATGTCAAATAATCTTTTAACACTGCCCAAGAGTCCTCTCTAATTTTCCTCAGCTGTTATTCCGAAAGCTCATTGAAGACCCATCTGCCAACACCTCCCTTATTATTCTTAAACAATGAAACTGCTTGCACCTGCCCTGATATCAAAGCAAATCCTTCTACTTATCCCTCTACCCTATTGTCTTAAGTTGAAGTGTCTGCTCTGTCCAAGCTAATCTCTCAACTACTATCCCACATCCAGGCAAATGACTCCATCAATTGCCTTTTATTTCTTCTGTATTTCAACCTTTCATTGTAGTAATTTCATATAAATATATTCAAATACCTTTTTTAATCATAACGCTATAGTACCTTAATTATTTTAACATACATTATACAAATTGCTTTCCAGAAATACTATGCCATTTTAAGAATGGATATTCTTGAATATAAAACTGACATGCTAATAATCTTCTGCTTGAAATTAGTCAATAAATCTTTAGTGAGTAAAATGTGAACTGCTTAATATAGCAGGCTAAGGTCCTCATTATCTGTCCTGTAGTAGTACTAAACTTCTGTGCTTGACATATTCTGTCATCACTATGGATTTGCGATATGCTTTGCAAGTTATTAAACAGTGGTTTGGGACAATTCTCCTGAAAGAGAAGACAGTCAGTAAGACAGAAATCTCAGGCTTGGTTTCCTCTTTGTAGCTGTAAAAGTACTTTAAAGTTATCTTTAAAAAAAAGTTATCTTAAAGGCAATTGTTATTACTAAACTTAGTAAACAGGGGAGTAATAATCGCTTTCAATGTTAGATAGATTGCTTCATGTGAGATGGCATCTAAAAAGAACAATGATGCTTAAAGAAAGAATCAGTTTAAATCAGTTAAGGTTGTCCAAGTGAGAGCTTCTGGGGACCTGGAATACAGTAGTAGCACTTGATGCGGGCCCCTAAAGAGTCCCAGGGATGATGTTCACAGAAGTCAGAGATAATGAAGAGAATACATTGTCTCAGAAACTAAGATTATCGAGAGTCAAGCAGAAGAAATAATGATCAAATGTCCTAGAGAAAGAGGTAACAGAAAGGACCAAAAATGTGACCATTGGATTTGATTATTGAGGATTCATTTAACCTATAAAACAGTACTGTAAGAGAGTAGAAAAGAGAGAGAGAGAGAGAGAGAAACCAGGAGGCAGAGAGTCAGGCAGTGAGCATGAGTGAGTAAACAATACTATCCAATGTAAATATAAAAGAAAGGAAGTAGATGGGCCAATCACAAGATTGATGCAATCGAGCTAATTGAACTGTCTGCAAAAAAAAAAAGCTGAATTGGCAAGTGCCGTGTTGTCTTTATTTACATTTATAAAAAGCCATGGTCTTCAATTGCTTCAGATGCATGTGAATGCTGGAGGATTAGAAAGGAAGAGGTAAGACATTTTGATGTATTTAAACCGTGGTATGGGAAAGAATTTTGAGTATATCGTGACGGCCAGAAGAATGAACAAATCTGTTTTAGATGAACTGAAACTGGAATGATAGGTTTTAAGCACGATAAGCTCTATTGGGAGTGGGTTTGACCTATCAACCTCTACATTCTCACTCAATGGAAGAGTTTTTCCAGTGGAATATGCTATGAAGGCTGTGGAAAAGAGAAGTACAGCTGTTGGAATCCCATGTAAAGATGGTGTTGTCTTTGGGGTAGAGAAATGAGTCCTCTCTAAACTCTATGAAGAAGGTTCCAGCAAACGGCTTTTGAATGTTGCTCGCATGTTGGAAGGGCAGTCACTGGTGCTTGGCAGATGCTCATTCTTGAGCAGCCATAGCAAGAGAAGAAGCTTCCAAACTCAGATCAAATGTTGGCTGTAACACCCCACTAAAGCATCTTGCAGACAGAGTGGCCACGGATGTACATGCATATGCACTCTACAGTGCGGGCAGACCTTTTGGCTGCAGTTTTATGTTAGGGTCTCACAGTGTGCATGATGGTGCACAGTCCTACATGACTGACCCAGCAGTTGTTTCTTACGGTTATTGGGGTTGTGCTATTTGTAAAGCGAGGCAAGCTGCAAAAACAGACATTGAGATGCTTCAGATGAAGGAAATGACATGCTGTGATGTTGTTAAAGAGGTTGAATTGTGCATGACGCACGTAGTGCATGATGAAGTTAAGAATAAAGCTTTTGAACTAGAGCTCAGCTGGGCTGGTGAATTTACCAAAGGAAGACCTGAAATAGTCCCAAAAGATTTAAGGGAAGAAGCAGAGAAATATACTAAGGAATCTTTGAAGGAGGAAGATGAGTCTAGTGATGACAATATGTAACATTTACTTCAGCATCTATTCTATTTTAAATTTCTATTATAATCCTGTGTAAACTATTTAGCCCTGTGGATTATTACATGCCCAGTAGCCAAATTTCATTAAAATTTTTGAATTGTTAAAAAAAAAAGAACCTGGAATGATAATTAGAAGAGAGAACGGTGAACTGAAACTTTGCCTCGCTCACTTTGGACCTGTCATTGGGACATTCTTGGTAAAGTACAGGGTCATTGAAAACGAGGCAATCCCTCAACAGGACGGATCAGTGCAATAGTCACAACGAGGACTCTGCCATATCCAACATCGTCCACGTAGCCATATCACAGGGTTGGAGCCACATCACAGACAACTCACAAAACAAGCACAAAGCAGAATCTCGGTAATGTCAAAGGTAAAGGTGAGAAACACAGCTATTTATTTTAGACTGAAAGAAAGGTTGGGCATTGCTTAAAGAGCCAGAGAGACAATATTTTCGGTGCGAGGGTCATAAAATCTCTCTGGCCACAGTCCAGTCCCCACCACAGCACGAAGGCATCCAGGTAACACATGTACAATAATGAGTCCGCCTGGGCTCTTATCAAACTGTCCGTACCTCAAAAAAGGGGGCAGTAAGCTTTCTGACCATAATTTCCTGACATCTAATTGGCCGGAACAACAGAGGGAATGGGATCCAGGAATAGTTCAGGCTTGAATAAGAGAAAAAGCAAATGATCATATACATCTGCCATTAAAGAATGGATTAGCATTCATTAAAAGCTTAACAATTTACCATAGTTCTACCTAGAGTAAGGTAACCAGACATCCCTCTTTAGGCAGGACAGTCTTGATTTTTTGCAATTTCTCCTGTGTCCCGCAGTGTTTTTAAAAAAGTCCCGATTTGGGGAAAGAATGAAGGACAAGCTAGGGCATATGGTTTTCAGCTGCCATGTGGCTATTTCACCAGGATATGAGTTTTATCAATGGTGTCACACTTTACCAATGTTAAAATCTGGTCACCTTAAATTAGAGCCTGCCCACATGAAAAGTGTGCATATTCATATACATACAGAAAAGTGCATAGGAAACTAATGTGAGTAGAGTGTGTACAGTGTACCCCCAAAATGAATAAGCAGTGTGTTGTTTGCATAAAGTTATTATAATTAAAATATCAATTCAGTGTTATAAAATTATGAAGAGCTGTATTTATTTTTAAATGAAAACTTTTCTTTAAGACTATAAAGAAAGTACTATTTACTTATTGTGAAGTGACTTTTGACTATTTTAAAGTCTAAACTAGATCCGTGTAGTAGCAACTCTTGGAAATTTGAAATAGTACTTAGGTTAGCAACAAGGACCTTCCCCTTACATGCTGCCTAAACTTAGCTGAAAGAAACTCCTCACTGCACTGGAAGGCAGGTCTGATTTAAAAAGGATCACATTATCCTCTCTCAACCTGGATCGACAGATAGCTTACTTGGAAAGCTGATTGTGGAATCCTGGCTTATTTCCATGACTAAAGCAACGTGATTAAGTTCCTATAGGCTTTGGATAATCATCCAGGCTTTTTGATTTTTACAATGAGGTCAGAGCTTCAATCAATGAAGCTCTCAACACTATTGACTGCAAGAAGAATCTGGGCAGGATAGCACCTAAAAACAAGAACTGGCATTTTGCTGCACAAAAGCTTTAAAATCGCTTCCAAGCGTTAGTTCAAACAGTTTGGTAATGAGGGCACAGTGTAATGTGGACACTGGATACAAATGCATACTGGGTAAGGGCAGGTTGGTTAGATAAAGCAAGGCAACCCTTTACATATTTTGTTTTTAACATTTTCCACTGTTTTTCATTGAGCAAGGTACAAGTGCCATATTTGTCTGGTCCTTGCTTTTCTGATGACTGAAAATTTGCTCGGTGAGTTGCTTTGGATCACATAAATTGTGGGAGTAATATTTTTCATTTCTCTGAAAAAGACTCTCACAAGAAAACTTTCCTGTGTGCCATGTAAAAAGCAAATGTGAAAGTGAAAACTGCTTTGATAGCAGTACCCTCTGCCCACCCTGCCCCTTGCCCATTGACTATCACTAAGATGGCTTATTTGAGACAGAGGAGATGAGTGGTGAATATTGGGTGGCAAAGATCAGTTTTGCTAGAGTTGAAAAATGTTCCAGTTCCTGTCAAGTAGACATGGAAGACATTAACTCCTCTCCAAGACTACGCTGCGGATGACTCTGGGGAAAAGCTGTGGGCAGCTCTTGTCTGCCGTGAAGGGAAGAAAAATAGTCATGGGGGGAAAATGTGTTAGGAAGCAAAGAGGTGAGGGGGTCGGAGGAGCAGGCAAACAACAAATATATCTCTTGGTAGTGTTGTGGATTGTAGATAGCATCTCATCCTAGAGCATTTCTCAAAATCCCACACCTGCGGTTTGACCAAAGAAAAGTAACCCCATCAGGTATAGAAGAAAAGAAAAGAAAAAAATAGCAAGGAGTCTAATGGCAGAAGGGACAAAAAGGAAACAGGGTGCTTTCAACCAATTTCTGTTGGTCAAAACAACATTATGGTAAGGACCCTAAGCTCTGCAGCTCCCATCGGGTCCAGGTCCAGGCTCATATTTTTACACTCCGTCCTTCCAGCACTCCATTTGGTTGGTTGAAGAGTTGAGTCCCAGCCATGCGGGGACTAGAATCCATCCCAGAAAAGCATCCTATAACCAATGGTACAGCTAGTTCAGTAAATCACATGCTAGGCAAACCTTGACTTCCTCCAAAGCTGTATAACCTCAGTTTTAAGAATCTGAAACTGGCTCTAAGCGTACACTTTACGATGTGCTATCTCCATGAAATGATCCAGAAGTCCTTGAAACGTTTGAAAAGTGCATGTTAGATTGGGGAAAGCTACCGAAACCACAGCTCAAACAAAAGCCTTCCCTGCAATCAAAAGTTGTTCCTTCCTACCTAAGGCCCTCCAGAGGCCCCTCTGGCTGCTGCTCCACGTTTTGTGGCACGCCAAAAGAGCTCCCCTCTCTGAGCCACGTCCCCTCACCTGAGTGTTTGACTCAGCATTGCATTTACAGACTTCATTGCCTTCAAGAGCCGCCACTCTTACATATGATCTGCAATTGGAGGCTATTCAAGCACAAAACCACAGAGCAATAGTTTCCTTCCTCCTGTGTATGTGTTCTTTGTCTTTGTTTGAGAGCTCAAGAAACCAAACCAAACCCACTGCCGTCACGCCGATGCTGGTGCACAGCAGCCCTCGGTGGGGCTCTGCGACTGTGACCGTGGGGAGTAAAACGCCCAGGCGTTCTCCTGCAGAATGGCTCATTTCCACTGTCCACCACGGGGCTCACGAGCCCAGCACATAGAGACCTCCAGCATACTTCAGAGTCCTGGGAATCACCACAAGGGCGTTCATGTACAAAACAAGAACTAATTAAGTATCTGGGCTACCATTGTTTTCCTTGTCAAATTGCTTTCAGTCACAATTGTGTATGTGGTTTTGTCTGCCAACATCAAAACCACATGGCTTTCATTTCCCAAAAGCATGACCACACCGGTGCAGAAGCCAGTCACAGGCACGATTTTTCTCACTGCTGGTGGGAGAAATTAAATTACACTTATATCCATGACAAGGATTCTAATATCTAATCTCAGAGCCGCATGATTAATTTGGCACTATTGTAATCTACACTGTTGTTTCTAGAACTAAATATCCCTTGTTAGTTGCCATTGTCAATGCAGCAACAAATGCAGCCAATTCTGCTGCCAATGCTGGCCTTGCAATTACCATGAAGTCAATTTGGAAGGGGGCTGCTTGGCTAACTGATCGAAAGAGATGCAGATTTATGCCCATTCCAAAGAAAGGTTACCTAACAAATGCTCAAACTACAAAACAATATCATTGATATCCCACACAAATAAAATTTTGCTGAAGATCATCCAATACCAGTTCCAGCAGTACATTGACAGGGAACTGACGGAACTTTAGGCTGGATTCAGAAGACGACTTGGAACACGGGATACCATTGAGGGTGTCAGACAGAATCTGGCTTAAAGCAGAGAGTGTCAGAAAGATATTTACTTGCATTTTATTGACTACACCAAGGTATTCGAATGAAGGGACCATAATAAACCGTGGATATCATTGATAAGAACGTGAGTTATAGAACACTTTGTTGTGCTCATTCAGAACTTGTCCCTGGAACAAGAGGCAGCTGTGAGAAGTGAACAAGGGAATACTGCATGGTTTACAATCAGAAACGATGTATGTCAGGGTGTATCCTTTCACCATACTTGTTAAATTTGCTCTATATACTGAGCAAATAATCAGAGAAGCTGGCTTATATGAAGAAAAATGTGGCACCAAGATTAGAGGAAGACTGATTGACAACCTGAGATATACACATGGCACAACCTTGCTTGCTGAAAGCACAGAGGCCTTGAAGTACTTGCTGATGAAGATCAAGGACTGCCGCCTTCATAATTTTCTTGAGCCGAATGATCTAGAGAAACAATCCCAGTGACACCCATATATGTAGAAGAAAGAGTGCTATATCAACAAATAATCTTCTCTCAAAAGAAGGAATCCCAGCCCAGTCCAACTCAGGTCCAGAAGTCCATGTAGGCCAGGGCCCTCTTCACTCACGCAGTTGCCCATTGGTGATGCAATCAAAGGGAACCAAGATGATCATAGATCAGTGGGTGCAAAGTCAGTGGGTCCTTGGCTGCTGAAAACATGGCAGGGTGCCTGAGGCTCACAGGGTGCAGTGGCCCACATGGGGTAACGCCTGGAGGCAAACACAGAGTCCTAATGAAATGCCAGTAAGGAGGAAAATGAAGTGGCAGAAGGAGAGAGCAGAACCCAGAGCCCCTTGCTTTTATACCGGAGGCTGCCTTCCCCCCCTCCCCCTCAGGAGATAGCTTCAAGTTACCATTTAATGGACAGGTTTGACTCCATCTCAAGCCATGAGTGTCTACTTGACACAAAACCATCCAACTAGCAGCACAAGTGTGGACTGCAGCTCAATACAAAGAAGACCAATATCTGGCCATCCCCTCCAGAAGGATCACAAGGAAGGGATGAGCCAGCCAGGGTGCAGTATAGCACCAACGAAACTTAGAACATGTCTCTAGTTCTGTAATGCTTCCTCCCCACCCCCCACCCCCACTATCGTGACCTTAGTTCTACCTTACAAATCCAGGTACACCGGCACAGATAAGAGCTCTCAACACAGGGAATCCAGGATAGATAGAGGAACAATAATGATACCATGAAGCAAGGGGGAAGGTGGGATGAGAAAGGGGGAAATGATCGATGTATAACTCCCACCTCACCCAGCGTGACAAACAACAGAAACATGGGTGAAGGGAGACAGCAGTCAATGTAAGATATAATAATAATTTGTAAGCTATCAAGGGTTCATGAGGGTGGGAGGGTTGGGGAGGGAGGAAAAAACGAGGAGCTGATACCAAGAGTTCATGTAGAAAAAAAATATTTTGAAAAGGATGATGGTAATATATGTACAAATGTACTTGACACAATGGATGAATGCATTATTAGAAGAGCTGTAAGAGTCCCCAATAAAATGATTTTTTTTAAGAAGAAGACCAATATATCACACTGGATCAGTAGATGACATCATGATAAATGTAGGAAAGATTGACGTTGGCAGGATTTTATCTTCCTTGAATGGACAATCAATGCTCATGGAATCAGCAGTCAAGAGAGCAAAAGATGAGTTGCATTAGGCAAATCAGCTGCACAAGATCTATTTATAGAGTATTGAGAGGCAAGGATGATACTTTGAGGACAAAGGTGTGCCTAACCCAAGCCATGGTATTTTCAATTGCCTCAAATGTATGTGAAAGTTGGCCATTGGATAAAGATAACGAAGTAAGAATTGAGGCATTTGAATTGTCGTGCAAAGGAAAAATATGGAAAGCACCATGAACTGGTAAACAGAGAAACAAATCCGTCTTTGCAGAAGTATGGCCAGAATGATCCTAAGAGTCTCTCCACCCACCCACCCCCTCCCCAAGACCTGGGTTGACCAGGGGTGGGAGGGAGAGAGTGGAGCGGCCTGGGGAGGCCCGGATGCCTGGGCCAGACTTCCAGGTGGGTGGGGGGTGGATCTAATGGGCTTTGATCATGTTGGCAGGAGAGACCTATCCCCGGAGAACCATAGCATGCACAGTAAAATAGAAGTCCAGCAAAAAAGATGGAAGGCCCTCGAGGTGATGAATTGACTGACATGGTGGCAGCAACCGTGGGCTCAAGCACAGGACAATCATAAGGTTGACACAGGGGCCATTATGAGTTGCAACTGACTTCCTGGCACATCACAACAGTGATGACAGTCCCTACAGAGCTTCTTCCATTTGGGCCCCGTACCAGATGGTCATCTTGAGTATCAAGTAGTTTGTCTGGTAGGACTTTAATCTTAATTATGAGTAAATAAATGCTTTTTTTTCCCCACATGCACACTCACTTAGTTGATTGCAGGGTAGGCATAGTAAAGCATTCAAAACCTCACCGTATTTATTTAGAAGGAGAGGCTCAGAATTAATCATTATAGCTACAGTGTGGTTCAGTTCAAAGTTTCAATCTTCAAAGAGTCAGACTCTAGAAGAAGGTTCTAGCTCTGCTCTGTCGGTGAGTCAACAGAATATCAGTGTATATGAAGTTTTCACTTTTATTTCACCAATAAAGGCCAGCATAAAAACCAAAGATTAGCTTGTTCTATCTTCTCTCCAAGGCTAGAGATGAGATGGACGCCATATCTTCTCTCCAAGGTTAGAGAACGAGGAGAGTTTGCCAGGATTAACTATGTTTTCTTGTATCACATCATGCAGGGTCAAAGTCAATTTCAAGGTTGTTTACATTTTTCACATAGCTCACATGATTCTGAATTAGAAAATTTCTAAATAAGTAATGAGTTTTCAGGTTTCTAATCCTGTTGGCACAGTGGTTACATGGCAGGCTGCTAAGGGCCAGTTATAAACCCCCAGCCACTTCAGAGCAGAAAATGAGGATTTCCACTCTTGTAAAGAGTGGAATCCCACTGAGGCAAGTGTACCCTCTTCTATGGAGTTGCTTTGAGTCAGGACCAACTAGAGGGCAGTTTCAAATAACCTGTAGAGAGATCCTTTTAAGGGAGACATATTTCTAAATCATCAAAATTCTAAATGAATTTCTAAAATTCATATTGTGTCTGGATGTGTATACATTTTGAAATCAGAACATTGACAAATCTCACATGAGCTGAGAGCATCACAGACACATGCTAACATAGGTATCTACCATCTTCTCCCTTTCTTTCTCTCTGAAACTTGATGACAGGAATCAGTTACTGGTCATGATCCTTACAATCCCTTTTACAAGAACTAGTTTGGGTGTCTGGCACCTAACTTTAAAATGTGTGGCATTAGAAATGTCTTAGTATGGGCTTCAGCAGAAGGATCCCTGGGGGGCACCATGGTTAAATGCTCAGCAGATAACCCAAAGGTTGGCAGTTCAAATTCACCTGCTTCTCTGCAGGGCACAGGGAGGGTTGGCATGTTTTACTGTTTCTGTAGAAATGACAGCCGTGGAAACCCTCGTGGGCAATTCTACACGGTCCTAGAGGGTTGTCTGAGGCAGACTCTGCTCCCGGGCAGCAGATTTGGGTTTTGAGTGGGTCTTATCCAATGCCAGTTTTATAGGCGTATTTATCCTTATTCAAATACATAAGATTCTATTAGTGCCAGTTTTTCTTTTCTATAAAACATTTGCACATATGATTAGTGTGCCATTTTTCATAGATCAGCTTAGGCTATGGGAAAAATAAAGAATAGAGTGAAATGGTTTTGCAACCAGGCTAGCCTTCACAGTTGTCACCCATGTAGAAAGCATATATCAAAGAAATTAAACAGCCACATCAAAACCACCATCATTGCTGTGGAGTAAATTCTGGCTCTTAGAGACCCTTTGGCACAGAGTAAGACTATAATATATAAGGTTTTCACAGTTATAAAATTTATGAAAATGCACTGTCACGTTTTTCTTCCATGCAGTGACTGCTGGGTTTGAACTCTGAACCACTACACCACTGGGGCTTTTTACAGAAAAGGATGTGATTTGATTCATTAGAATGTCACCCCATGCATGCATGAAGGAGCGTCAACTTTGTAAATTCTTCAACACTTCGCTTTGAAAGTTTATTAAATACTCATTGGAAGTCTCACTACCATCAAGTCCATGCCAACCCATAGTGACCTTATAGGATAGAGCAGCACGGCTCCTGTGGGTTTCTGCGACTGCAAATTGTTGCAGGAGGAGAAAGCCTTATCAATATCCCAAGGAGCAGCAGCTGATGGTTTCACGTGCTTTCAAGCTGCGCAACTCACTCTACCACAGGGGTCCCCTACTGGGAGCAGAGAGGTGATACCAGCATTTAGCTAAAAGGTAAGGATCCATTGTTAAAGTTATGCTCACCCCACTATTTTGATACATCTTGGCTTGCTTATTGATCCATTTGTAATAAGACACTAATAAGACACAAATGATACAAAACCCTGTTGGTGAGGGACTCCGACAATTTCAAAATTCTCACCTCTAGAGGAACCCAGCATCTCCAATAAAGAGTCTTCATTAACCTCCAATACTTCAGAGGATTGGCCAAGTACGCACTAAACTTTTAGTGCCAGAATTAAGGCCCGGTTCGTCACCCAGGTCCAATCCTCATTGAATTCCGATGCCATATAGCACAGTACATAAGACTGCTCCTCCTGTCTGCACCAGTTGCACTCTTAATTCTTTGCCTCTCACAATCTTTCTGGGCTGGGGTAGGCAGTGGAAGTAAAAATAAAGATAAAAAAATCTAAAAGTGCCCTGGTTGCAAATCCCAAGTATTAACTTTCTTCTTACACTCAGCTTAGATTACTTCTACAGAAAAAAAATAGAATTACTGATTCAACAAGATTCCTAACAAAGAGAAACTATCTCAAAGCCTCTGACAAATTAGAATAAATAAATCCATAACAAAGTTCATTTGCCACACACAAAGAAGCGAAAACATTGAAACAATTTTTAGAAAGGATTTTAAAATACCACGAGCACTGATAGAATTTAAATCAATAAAAATTCAAGTCAAGCTTTCCTGATAGGTGGTGGCTTTCTGACTTATTATTTGTCATCTAGAACCCAAGTTTCCTCATTGATAGAGAAGGGTGGTATACTAGTACTCAGCAGCCATCAGATGGATCCTGGCCCATGATGACTCCAGGTGTGTGAGAGTAGACTAGAACTAGACTCCATAGGATTCTCATTGGTCATTTTGGGGGGAAATAAATTTAAAAGTCTGTCTTTGGGGACACCTCAGAATAGACTCACGCCTCTGACATTTCTGAGTAGCTGAGCATGTTAATGTTTGCACCACAAAGAACGCCAAAAGGAGAGACAAAACCAAAAGCAAATCCACTGCCATCAAGTGAATATGCACTCCACTATAGGGGAGTAGAAAGTCCCATCTTTCTCCAGAGGAGTGGCTGGTGGTTTTGAACCTGGGACCTACAGTTAGCAGCCCAAAGCATCACCAAAGGAAAATGCTCTTATTGACTATTTATTTAAAATTTGAATGATTTAAAACCTAGCCAAAGAAGCAAAAGACCTGTATAAAGACAGCTACTGGGCATGACTACAAGAAACCAAAAGAGCGATATTAACAGAAAAATATTCCAAATCCATAGCTAAGAACAGTGGTGGGATTCAGCCAGTTCGCACCAGTTTTGGAGAACTGACACCTAAGGTTTTTGTTGTTAAAATAGCACTTGTAATCAGGATTCTCTCTAAGGTAGGCAGCTAGGCTGTCGCCCAGTGTGTAAATCACAAATTTACATTCCTTTCTTCTTTAATGTTCATCTGTGCAGCAGGGTATTCTAAGCACTGGTAGTAATGTTCATTCCATCCATAAGTATAAAAAATTAGACAAAAATGTGCTATTAATACTTATCCATTCATAAAGCACATCATACTTTTGACGTAATACTACATTTTTTAGTCCCTTGTGTTTGTTACTTCAGTAAACAAACATATAACATAAACAGACAAAGTGCCAAACAAGCAAAGGGTGATATGCTGTCATTCCTTTCAGTTTTGTGTATGGGACAAGTTTCCACAAGATACTATGAGTGAATTATGCAATTCCTTAAAGTCTCCAAAGAGCTAAAACTATTGTCAGAACAATTGCTGTAAGTTCAGCAGAAGCAGAAAGAGATTTTCAAAGATGGACATATTTTCAGAGAAGAGAAGTCAACCGTTGCTAACATATCAAACACAAATTATACAATATCATTATTGTATAATTGACCTACATCTAAAAGAATGGGGTCCTCTTCCTACAGTTAAAAGATAGTTAAGGAAAAATCCCTCAGAGGATCATGCTCAGTTAAAAGAGAAGACTATTGCAAGTGAAGACTACAATCAAGAAGCAACATGGAAATGTCTCAACAGGTTTTTCTTCATCAGGTGTTATTTAATATTTTCATTAATATTTAATTGTTTTATCAGATATTTAATATCTCTTCATTAATATTTCACAACTCTTTCTTATAAAATAATCATTTATGTACCTATATTATTGTTCCTATTGAAGTATTAACTGTATGAAATAATAAACTACCTTTTGGTATATCATTTTTATACTTACATTGGTCATTAGGGCAGTGAACCAATTGTTAAATTATTTGAATCCCATTACTGGGTAAGAAGAGTTATTATTTTGCAAATGTCAATATTACGTAAATCAATTTATAACTACAACACAATTCTCATCCAAATCCCAACTGCATTCTTTAAAGAAATGGAGAAATGGATTACCGACTTCATATGCAGAAGGAAGAGACTTAGGATAAGCAAAGAAATCATTAAACGGAAGAAGCAGGTAGGAGGCACTATCTGACCTCCATATTTATACATAACCACAGTAGTCAGAATATCTTGATACTAGGACAATGAGAGATATATAGACCAATGGAACAGAATAGAAACTGAAAAGCTAGAAGTAAAGGCATCCAACCACAGGCAACTGATTCTCAAAAAAGGACCGAAATTTATCAAATGGGATCTGGGCAGCCTCTTCATCACATGGTTTTGGAAAAAATGGATCACCATATGCAGAGGAATGAAACAAGACTCATACCTCTATCTATGTACAAAAGTGAACTCAAAATGCATTGCATACCTAATAGATAAACCTGGAGCTATAAGGATCATCAATGTGAAAATTAGGAAAAATGTATGGGGCCTATTGCAGGGCATATAGTGTTAGCAAGTATAATGAAGGAATCGCACACAACGGAAGGCAAAAAGAGGATTGGAACCAACTGAAAATAAAACCCGTATGCTTATTGTGTTAGACTGGGTTGACTAAAGAAACAAATCCAGAGACACTCACATATGTGTCAGAGAGTTTTATATGTATATAAAAAGCAATTGTATGTGCAGAAAACATCCCAGCCTATCCAGATCAAGTCTGTAAGTACAATAGTAGGCCATATGTCTGATACAAGTCCATAAATTCCTCCTCAAACTCACGTTGCCACTCACAATGATGCCGAATGCAGAAAGATCACATGCCCATGAGTGAAGGCTCTTGTGGATCCAATGACAATGGAAACATCGCAGGGCTGCCTGTGCGGGTCTTGCTCAGAGTAGCTCCACATGGCTTGTCCACAGGAAGACAAAGAAGAGAGAGAGTGTGTGGCCCCGCTTCGAGGAAGAAAGAGAGGAAGTTCCCATAATCCTCAGAGAAGGCATCATCAGACTGTGACTTGATTGACAGGCTAGACTCACCCCTTCACTACTTTTAAAAAAAATCATTTTATTGGGGGTTTGTACAACTCATCACAATCCATACATACATCCACTGTGTCAAGCACATTTGTACCCTTCATTCTTAATATCCTCAAGTTGACAGGATATTATATAACTACCACACATATCAATAGACATAATCAAAAAAATAAAACTAAAGCCCACACATTAGAGAAAAATCTTTAGCAATAACACAATGGACAAAGGTCCATGGAATATTATGCATCCCTAAAAAATAGTGATGACACCATGAAACACTTCATGACATGGATGGACCTGGAACCCATTATGTTGAGTGAAATTAGGCAATTACAAAAAGACAAATATTGTATGACACTACGCAGGTGTCTCAGGCAACAAGTTAGTGTGCCTATCGGAAAACCACTCAGATAAGGCCTCACCCCAACTGGGTCAGTTTCACATGATGGAGCGAGAGGGGAAAGAGCAATTAGTCCCTTCCATATAACATTAATTTACAAATTATTTAACACTCTTACAAGAGTAATTAGTGAAGCTTACTGAAAACCCATCAAGAAGTGATGGGGTAGATGGCATGTCTGTCTCGGAGATGGTCACTAGGTTTCTACTAGGCAGCCTGCTATTGGGAAATAAACTCTGTATTATATCTCTAAGTGGGCACTACTGACCTAGTGTTTATTCTGCCCTTGGTGACCCAGGCTTTGTACTGCACAAAACCAGGACTTAAGACTCTGTCCTTTAGATAGAGGAGCACACATGCCTCATAAGCCCCACCAGAAGGATCGGGTTGGAATTCGCGTTGAACAAACTAGATTTTCTTAAACTCACCAGTAGCAGGTAAACGAACTAATCCCATGGCCTAAAGCTAAAATGTCCTAGTGTGACAAGAAGCAAACAACTACTATCAGTGAACTTTGGTTCAAATGTTTGCCTTGAAGATGCCAAATAAATGACAAATCAAGATTACCAGATATGTGCTATTTCCATATTCTGTTTTTATGACATATTTAGTCTAGTTCTACCTTTATGAACACACATCATTGAAAATTTTGTCTTCTATCCAGCCCTCGTTGTGCCAACAGAATCCAGGCACCTAAATTGTTAATCTATACAAATCAATAATCCATGAATTTTGGCTTAAAAAACAATGGAAATATGAATAGAACAGGGGAATAATTTACAATATCATTCAACAAAATAATGATGATATTTTTAATTGAACTGGAAAATATACAAAACATAGATGTACAGATGGATTTTGAGCTCACACGTAATCATAGACCTAATCTAAGAACAATTAGTTATTACATGGCCCTGCCCTGCTTAGTGCCTGTCCCCATGACGTGATCACTGAAGAGAAGGGTACTATAGCAAAGTGTCATGAATAAAGCAGATAGTGCCTGGCTATCAGGGGAAAAAAAATAGCATCTGGGCTCTTAAAGGCTTGTTTTAAAACAGGCATCTATCTAAGTGAGTTGACAGCTAACTCCAGATGGAGTACACCAGCCTATGTGATCCAAGAACTATAAATAATAATAAAAACCAAATCCAGAAGAGGGAACACTATTAGAGCCTAAATTCTGAACTCCTAGTTTGCAGAAGGCTATAGATGACAATGGAAGCCCAAAATCCATGTGTTGGATCTCCCATGAGGATTAAGCCTAAAGTGATGCCCCTCTGATTCTGGATGAGGACTGGAAAAGTCCTTGTTATCAGACAGAGTGGATTGTAAGGCAGATATTGCAATTATAGTTTGATCAAAATGTGACGCCTTGTTTTGTGATCTCCCTCACGATCCACTGTATAATTGTTCCCGTTTTTAATATTTTCTATTTTGTTTTCAATGGGTTTTTTTCTCTATTTCATTCTATTCTCTACTTCATTCTCTGTTTATTTGTCTTTTGGCTTGGTTTTATATGTTTTTCTGTATATACATATCCTGAAAGACAGGATAGGTAAAACTACAAAGACAACTGGTTTAATAGTTTCAAGGAACATGACAGGGAAGGTTGGTGGGAAACATAACAAGGAGTTCAAGGAAGAAGAACTATCTTGGAATTGATAGTAGTGATGATTACAAAACTGTTGTGAATATTATTCAATGAGTGAAATGTATGATATCTCAGCTGTATGTTGGTGGAATGTTTAAAAATAAGTGAATTAAAATGTTCTCAATGATTTACTATGTAATGATTTGAGATTAGGTTTTGGAATGCAGAAGGTTTCATATATATATATACATTTGGTCAGAAGATTTTCTTTTTCTTCCTGTTTCCTCTTTGACCTGGTGTCAACTGTGCTTTAATTCATCTTCCTGTCATTCAGATATTATATGTAAACATGTCTTATTTAAAATTCAAAGGAGGTTCTCTACTTCACTTAATATATCCTACAAGTGCTGTACATTTGACTTGTGTGTGACCTCTATATAAACAACATCCCCTAGAGCTGTTCTCAACCTGTGGGTCACGACACCTTTGGGGGTCGAAAGACCCTTTCACAGGGGTCACTCTATTCATAGCAGTGGCAAAATTACAGTTATGAAGAGCAACAAAAATAATTGTATGGTGGGGGGTCACTACAACATGAGGAACTGTATTAAAGAGTCACGGCATTAAGAAGGTTTAGAACCACTGCCCCAGGCCCTTAGAGGGTTCAATTAACTTGTTTGACTCAATCTCACATCTCAAGAATATGACCTAATGAAACAATAGCATGTTTAGTGCTTCTTGCTTCCAGCAACAGAAATGTCAACCTTTTATAGGATCATTTTAATATAAAATACTAATGATGTCCCTTATGGGTAAAATGAAAGACATTTGGAGTGTGTGTATGTGTTTAATACCTCCTTTAGAAAAAGATGAGAGGGAAAAAGAAAAATCGATATTTTAGACTAATTTGCTGAATAACTTCAAGCTGCTGAGAAGAAACAGCCCTAGAGGCCAACCCTTTCACCTGGCATGTTCAGCAACTCATTGCAAATTACTGTGCCTGTGAATCAGTGTGCCCTAGACTGCGGCTAGGGAGCTCTAGCGAGATCAGCCACAGAGGCATTGGTTGGACAGAAACTTCTGGAGGACAGCTAAGCCTTTGCCATGTTGTTAATAGCATTTTCATAGGCGTGACCGGAGTGCATGCAACAGTGTCTGCAAGCCCCACTAGGTTGTCAAACACTAAGCCCACATGGGTGAATTCAGCCTGTTTGCCTTGTTTGATATAAAGCCGGGGAGGGCCAAGGAGCAACTATAAATTCAAATAAGCTTTTAAAGTCTTCTCAATTGATCACTGCATAAAAAGACACAGAGCAATTGTATAATCACCTCACACACAGGTAACTAAATATATTGCCCTTTCCAAATTCACTGATGTAAAACACGGATCTTTTTCGCCCCAGCTAACGGTTGAGAGCAGCTTTATATTGCTTTCTTGTGATCTTAATACCCAGTCCTGCAAGCAGTCCTGCAAGCAGTCCTCGGGTCAGAGAGCACCAGAGAGCCCACGAAACCTGCTTGTGCTAAACAAGGATTCCATGTGGAGCAGAATTAAAACTCCCGTTGCACTTCTGACTTTGAATCTGACTCTGATTTGTATAGTAAAAATCTCTGGGAAGGTAAAAAAATCCAAGAGTTTCTCCTAAAGTGCTTGTCCTTTTATGTCCTATTAAAAACTATAAATTTGACTCATAATATAACAAATTAGAGATTTAAGAATTCACAAAATATTCATTCTCACCTGAGTCTGCCTACAGAAAGGGGAAGAGAAGTACAGCAATGGGGAACAGAAATAAGCACGCCATCTAACTGGGACTATCAGCAGTCTGCCCACCCACTGCCATCAAGTCGATTCTGACTCACAGTGACCTACAGGACAGAGTAAAGGTATCTTTTCGGTCCCTCACCTGTAAATCTTTACGGGAGCAGAAAGACTCGTCTTTCTCATTCACATAGGATCCTGGATGTAACCTACTGCCCCACGAGGGTGCCTAAGTAAGCAGATGTTGGGTGCCAAAAATACTTTCCAATTGCAAAAGTGATATGATAGCTTGAGCCAATGTAAAGTTGAAGTCTGCATTTCACTCTGGATATAACCTCTACTTCACAGCCCATGTGAAGTATGGAACTAGAAAGAAAATATGATCATTTCAATCTCCCATTAAGGTGATTTTAAAGAAAGAAAAAAAGTTGCTAAATACAATATATGTGTTTTGCACCTTCAACATTCCCTTAATGAACACATAGGATAATAGCAATCTGCGAAGCTGGACTCTCTGAAGAACTCCACGGAGTCGGGATTAGAGGAAGGCTCTTTTACAGCCACTTTGTGTGCAGAGGAGACAGTCTTGTTTTCTGAAAATCAAGAGGACTTGAAACACAGATCTAGATCAAAAACTACAACTTTCACGATGACTTACAAACATAGTATAAAGAAAAGAAGATCATCTCAACCGGACCAAATAAACACTACGATAAACAAGAAAACAGCAAAGGTGCCACTGATTCCATTTTACTTGAAACCACAATCAGTGCTCATGGAAGCAAAAGTCAAGAAACACAATGATGTATTGATTGCCCTGGGAAAATGTGCTGCACCAGACCTCTATAAAGCGTTAAAAAACAGAGCTGTACTTTGAGGACTAATGTAAGTCTTACCAAAGCCATGGTATTTCCAACCACCTCATACGCATATGATAGTTAGACAATGAATCAACAAGAAGAATTGATGCATTTGAATTGTGGTGTTGGAGAAGAATAATCAACTGCTAGAAGAGCAAACAAATCTTGCTCAAAATAAATACAACCAGTATGCTCCATAAAAGCTAGAATGTCAAGATTTCCTCCCCCATCCTTTGGACAGGTTATCAGGAGAAGGCAGCCCATGGGAGAGGCCAATATCTTCTGAAAACTAGAGGGTCAACGTAAAGGCCAACGACCCTCAACAAGGCCAAGTAACTACAAGAATGGACCCAAGCATAACATTTGTGCGGATAGTGCAGAGCCAGACAGTGTTTCATTGTTTTGCAGATAAGGTTGATATGAGGCAGACATGACTTGTCGGTGCCTAACAACAACAACGAAACAGGAGTACGTATCATTTATCTTCCACAGCACCTGCTGTGAATGGGGCATTGTATGGCTTGAACATAACGAATATATATAAAATTATTATTGAATATTAAAAGGACACTCAAATGGTATCCTTTTAAATGTTCTTTAATTGGGGGGAGCAAAACTGGGCCTGCAGGGTAAAGATCAAGACTGTCATAGATAAGTTTTCTCAACAAAATTCTCATCGTCCTTGGAAACTTCAGAGCATGAGCAGGTACAATGTCATAATAGATTTTTTCTCAGTGCAAATTTCCTAGTTCTTTTCTCATTAATGTAGTTTAAAATTTTCTCATCAAAGCAGTTTTAATTTTTATGAAACATCTGTGATCAACTCTGTGATCTCCTTGTGTTCCTTGAGAAAATCTATCAAGATTATTCCTTGGGAATCTCAAAATGTAGTCACCGTAGCATTATGATCTTACCTCTCTGCTTTTGAAAAACGATACCAGCAGATCCCCTCAGAAGTGACTTGTTCAGTTATAATAAAAGTATTACTGATATAATTTGTCTGCAGCCATATTCTGACTGCAGGGTTATGTTTAAACACGTTTTGTTTGGAATAAATCTGTGCATGCACAAACTGAAACCAGAACAGCAAAACGTCTTTTTATTATTTTTTAATTTTACTTACCAGAGAAATTGTGGGATGACATCAAGAATGTTCTGCATGAAGGAAGGAAATAGTCAATAAAAAGGGAAAAAAGACCAAAACGGACCCCAGAAGATGCTCTGAAACTGGCTCTTGAACATAGAACCGAATGTGAGTGAAAGAAGTGATGACAAAAGAGCTCAACAGAATCTTTAAAAGGGGAGCTCAAGACAAATAAAAGCTTTAGCGTGAAATGTGCAAAGACCTGAGATTATGAAACTCTAAAGTGCACACTTGACATTTATCGAGGTGAATGAACTGAAGGAAAATTCAAGCTTTGGGTTGTAATTCAGAAGAATTCTATGAGCAAAATATTGGACAGTACAGGAAGATTCAAAAGAAGTTGGAAGAAACACACAGAGCTACTGTACCAAAATGAATTAGTTCAAGTTCAAACACATCAGGAGGTAGTATAAACCAAAGGTATTGAAGGAAGATGTCCTAGCTCCACTTAAGGGACTGGCAAAAAACAAGGCTCCAGGAGTTAATGGAAAAACAATTGATATGTTTTCAACAAGTGGATGCAGCCCTGGAAATGCTCACTTTGGAAGGCAGCTGCATGGCCGACCTTGGGGAAGAGACTCATGTCTGTGCCCATTCCAACAGAACACAGACCTGACTAAAGAGCATCAGTAATTAACACACATAAGGAAAATTTTGCTAATGATAATTCTGAAGGAGTTGCAGTAGTACATCAACAGAAAATGGCCAGAAATTCAAGCCAGATGCAGTAAAGGATGTGGAACTAGGAAAAATCATCACTTGGGGCTCTCTGGATAGTTCGGGAGAGCCTGCTTGGAATCGGTTTGGAAACCCCAAGGATGTGAGTGCTAAGGCCTCAGCCAAAAGTCACCCCACACGCTGAGTAGGGGACACATTAGCCACGGATGCAGACATGGAGCCAGCAGCAGCTCTGGGGACTGCAAGTCCCAAGTCTTGGTAGCTGTCACTGGAAACTGGCCATCACCCTTCCTCCTGGCCCCCTTCCAAACAGGCACCTCCTCCCTGTCCCATGGTTCAAACTTGCCTACAGCGTGGTATGACACCCGTCTAACTCACTACCACCCAGGAGATGCCAACTCACAGTGATCCTATAGGACGGAGTAGGACTGCCCCTGTGGGTTTAAAAGACTGTCCATCTTTATAGGAGTGAAAAGCCTCATCTTCCTCCTGTGGAGAAACTGGTAGGTACAAGCTGCGGACTCCCTTGTTAGCCACCCAGAGTGGAACCCGCTTCCTCACCTACACAACACCGATGCGGACTTCGATTTCCTCAATATGGAAGGCGACAACAGCCTTTCAACTCCTAGGGTCCTGTTGTTTCAAGCATCCCCTCTTTAAGTGAAGCTGCAATTCAGCCTAGACTATTCTTCATGTCTAAGTCATGTCTAGGTGAAGAATTTTGACCTTCCAAACTTAGCATATCCTAAATGAATGGTAATTTATTTGATTTCTAAAATTATATGGCCAATTACTGAAGAACTCCCGGTATATTTGCAGAAAAGTCATAAAAGCTGGAACTTTTAATGAGCTGATACTGCCATGGTAAAATTCGACTCCCAAGACTATCTGTCCTTTCTCTGTCTCTTGAAAGTCATACGTGGTGGATTCATTTAGATTTCTACAGGTATCGGATCCAACAGGCTTTCCATAAATATAAGAATGCTTGTGACCAGCCCCAAGCAGTTGGTATCAAATTGAATTCAATGATGGCAACTTTATAAGTGGGAGAGTTGGAACTCTGCTCCACGGGGTTCCCAAAGGCTGAGCTTTCAAGAGAGAGTCACCTGCATTTTTCTAATGTATCTCAGAGAGAGTTCAAATTATCAATATTGTGCTTAGCAGTCAAGCACTCTCATGGTCTGCATCAGCAAGAGATTCTTTGTAACCAACTAATAGGGCCCAAGTAAGGGGCTGTAGTTGGATTGGCCTGGGTGGTGAGAACCAGCACACTAGCAGAAGGGAGTCTTGCTGCTCGATGGGTGGTGCTGGAACCAGTTGCAACAGCAACTCTAGAGCTTGTTAGAAATGTAGCATCTCAGGCTCTACTCCAGTCCCAGTGAATCCGAATGTACTTTTAAGTGTGATTCCACAGTAGCGTGTGTGCTGAAGATTTGAAAAGCTGTAGGTTAGAACTAGGACCACTGGTTTCAAGCCAGGAGTCCATAATAAATGGAAAGTGCAAGGGTTTCTAAGTAAGTCAAATACCAATGAGAGAGGCCACAAACATGTATCTGGGGTAAGGGTAAAAAATGAAATTAAAACAGACTAAAGAAGATTGGAGTACAGTTATGACAATATATAGTTGTATGTTTTAGATAACAGTCTGTATAATCCTGGACACATTCCACAATTACTGTAAAGTTGTACAGCACAATCAATATCTTAAATATCAGGGCAAAAGGTAACGACTTATAATGGGTAATGGGTAAAACTTATTATATCGTTTCTCAGCCCTTCCTTTGTTATCACGTTGTGATTCTCCAACAGAAATAGATTTGTGCTTGTTTCTATCTTTTTCTCTGAAACCTCAGTAATTTCTTTCTAGTCAAACCCAACATCATAAAACATATTTTGTGTTGTCAAAGCTAGAATAGACAGAAAACAATTTTTGGCCATGGACGTTTCTGTGGATGAAAATGTCCTGAGTTGGCCAGCTTACAGAGAATTGAATCGAGTGATCAGGGTGAGAACTGCCAGGGTGAGAACTCTTAGCGTAACGCTGAGTCATCATTGACTTAGTGCTTTACAAACCTCTAAGTTAGATCTTACATTTGTCCGCATTCTACCCACTTTTCACATGGAAAAGTTTAGGCTCTGATAAGAAAAATGATGTGCTCAAAGTCCAAAACGTGTGCTGTTATTCACCAAAAGAAAGACAAACAAAAATAATCCCGACTTTTCACTGCAGGTCTCTCCTCTGTGTCACACACCTAACAAAATTAGCCATTTCTTGAGTCTCCAGAAAGATGGGGAAAGTGGGAACCTACATAGAGGAGGAAGTCTCAAATAGTTTGAAGAAATTTTCCATTTTTTCCGTTCCATTTGTTCACAACCATTTTTAAGCCTCTTGTGTGTAATCAAGAACCTTAATGTATTTTGAGATTATATGTCTCCTGAGGATCAAATGAGATGCTTAAAAAATATTTTGAAATGTACAAAACCTACATGAGTGTATATGAATGTATCTATGAATCTTTCAAGTGAAAATGTGTATCTAAAGTAAAATCATAATTAATAAAATGTAACTCCTTGAGATGCAGAGACTGCCAGGCTCTACACCCCACCATAGGACTCCTATGACAGTGCCTGACAAAGAGCAACACATACAGGGCATTATTTATTAAATAGTTAGGAGGGTAATTGCTAGCATCGAAAGCCCAACTCAGATAATTCTACCAAAGAAAGTATTTTTCAAGTTTGTTGCAAATTTTCTTTAAACTAACATATTAACCTCAGGTTGTTGAAATATCAAACAATTTTTAAATATCTTCATATAAAAATAATTATAATAAACACATAAAATCTGCAGGCTCACTAGATTAAATACCAAATTCTACAACAAGCTGGGAGCCAAATTTGTCCATATTTGGAAGGTAATACATCATTGGAGTTATCCCTGCAGGAAAAATTAGATGCAGCTTGTGAATTATTACAGGAAATTATTGTTATGGATTCCCTCAATTATAGATTAACAATCGGTCATTTAACAAGCAGGCAGTGCTGCCAAATTTATACTAATATTGTATCACATCGTGTAAATTCTATTTGAGATGTGTGCAGACATTTTCTCTTGACTCTCAATTCCTTGCCAAAAGATGAGCATTATTCCTTCCCAAATTAAATAAATCTATTTATGATATGTATGTGTACTCTCCCCATTAACCATTATTTTCACAATATTACATGCTAGGACATATGCTATTCTTCTGGCCTTTAACCATAAAAAACAATAAAATAAAAACTCCAAATTTCAAGGAAATAAACCCATGCCTTGTAATGTGGAAAAATCTTTTCACTTAGTGGAAAAGTCAGAAGAAATTTAGTTCAGTCTTCTAAACAACAGATTAAATTCTGATTTCTGAATGTCATTCATATGATTGTTCTTGTCAGAATATACTCAAACTCACTGCCATCACACAGATTCCAACTCACAGTGACCCAATAGGGCAGGGGAGCACCCCCTCTCTGGGTTTCTGAAACGGTAAACTCTTTACAGGAGTAGAAAGCCTGTCTTTCTCTCTCATTGCCTAGCCATTGTCCCGTGGCCTCTTTAACTCCATCTTCATTTCAGGAATGGTGAATCAGCTTACTCTGTGCTTCCAAATTTTGACCAATTCTTCTGTCACCAGCCAGAGGAAATGTTTTCCTTTTAAAGGGCTCTTGTGATAAGATCAAGTGCAGTGGTTACATATTGGACTATGAACCATCAGGTCAGAGGTTTGAACCCACTCACCAGTCACTCTGTGGGATAAAGATACGGCTTTCTTCTTCTGCAAAAATTTCCATCTCATAAAACCACATGGGCAGTTAGTTCTGCTCTGTTCTTTAAGGCTGCTCGGAGTCAGAATGGACACACGGCTGTGCAGTTTTTGAATTTTGTGATAAGGTCAGGTCTAATACATATTCTACTTATTTTATGGTTATTCCACAAAAGATAATCTAACCAAAAATCCATTAGATTCACAGTGCTTGGCATTATGGAAGGTATATACTCCTGGGAGGGAACCAATGAAGTTTTCGTTTTTCCGTCCTTGAGGTGGTCTCCTCAATGACCAGTGTCTGAGCTCAGCTAAAAAAGCAACGGGAGACTGAGTGTTCTGCCAGACATTGAATACCACACTTTTTAGAGTGAAAACCAGTGGTGCCAACTTCATTCCTTGTGCTTTAGTAGCTCTGCTAAAGTGGTTTTCACATTTAAGGATTGTAATCCACTCATGAGTCATAGGATCAGTTCAAAGGTTGGGATCAATTTTTTAATTGAAAAAAAGAAATGAAATAGCTTTGAACAACTTAGTGAGTCTGATTCAGAGTTTGTTTGCAACCAATCAAAAGAAAAAATATCACATTGAGAGAAACACTCTATAATCATGTTGTTACCAGTTATATATATCTGTACAGAATACTAAGTGTATAAATCAAGTGCTCAGAAAACTGAGACCCATTATCATAATAAAAGACAGTATCATTGATGTGTAATTATCAAAGATTTTACCCTATTCAGTATAATTTCTAGAGCCTTCTCTAGCATTTTTTTGCGCAACACTGAACTGAAAAGTACACTCAAGAGTTCTAAGATGTTGAGGGTGTAATTTCTGCTAGAAAAATAAAGGAAGGGGTTTCTCTTTGCACCTTCAGTTTTCATTTCCTTTTCCATCAGCCAAAAGAGTTGAGACCTGCACACATCTGGGTTTCTTTAGATAAACTGAGTTTAATGTCTTTGCATGAAGAAGCATTTATGATTCATTCCACCAGTAGCATGTTTTTACACTGTTTCTCTAGCTGCTGAAGGACACCCATGATCCATAAGTCCTTGGGAACACGTGTTTCTGCTGTGTTTGTCGAGCCATAGATATCTAGATACCAACCCAGCTCTCGGTCTAACTTGGTTCAAGGTAAATCACGTGACCATCGTGGGGCGTATCTCCATGCACCAGCATGGTGCTCAGTGAGACGTGATTGAAAGACGAATACAACCTGCCCCTGTGCTCCAGGTATTTATCCATCTCCAAGCTTGAAACGCACTGCCAGTTTTCCATTTCTTTAAAATTTTCATTCTTTATTTTCCAGACTGTTTGCTTTCTCCTCAAATATATGTGTTTCATTGTCGACGCTGTCTTCCGTCTTGTTCCCGTCTAGGTTAAATTGGAGTTTTAATTGCTCACATTATCTACCTACTAAAATGTAATCATTGTATGTGCCACATTGAAAAACATGAAAGTTGTGTTATGTAACATCCAATACTATGTGTTGCAAATCATCATCACTATATAATAGTTCTAAACCCATTGATGAGGCTATATTGGTGTATTGTAGATTATATGTCAATCTCATTTGAGATCTACATGAGGCGGATTAAGCAAGAGCTCAGGAGCAGAAGCTGAAAAGAAACAAGGACCTTCTTCCAGAGATAACAGATGGAGAAAGCCTTCCCCCAAAGCTAGTGCCCTTAATAGAGACTTCTAGCCTCAAGTTGTGAGAAAATAAAATTGTTTCTCTTAAAGTCACCCATTTGTGTCCTTTCTGTTCTGGAAGCACTAGAAAAGTCAGACAGACAGCAAAGACACATAGGTTAGTCAGGTCTAAGTGGGAAAAGCACCATATCAAGTTCTAGCAGAATAAGAAATAAGAAGCCAAATGACGACATAAATTCTGTTTTCCTCAAAGTAGACATAAAATGTCTCTATTCACCTATATCTACTTTTTTGGCGAAGCTTATACAAAGAAAAATGTCAATATACTACTTATTTAGTTTATCTTCTCAGACTCTCTCTCCGCTACCACCCACCACCTCTGTATCACTGGTGCAGGAATTTTTAATGACCCAGCAGTTTTCATCAAGTCCATCTGCACTCGTGGTGACCCCGTGTTGGCCAGAGTAGACCTGTGCTTCCTAGACTTTTCAAATGCTAATTTTTCAGAAATAGATGCCAAGTGCTTTTTGTTCTGAGTAGATCTGGTTGGACTGGAACCACATATTTTCCAACCAGAACCTGAATGTATTCGTTGTTCACACAAAAGGAAGATGGGATGGCTTACTGGGACCTATCTGCAGATGGAGAAGGTCCTTTGGAATTTTCAGCGCACTCGTCTTATTTCTGACAGAGGAAAAGGATATGCAGGAGGCAATTTGGAGATAGAGCTGCTGCGGTGGCAGCGGCGGCTGGTGTGGGTGGTACGAGTCATCCGGTCAGGTCCAATTCATGGCAATCCTCTGTACAAACGAACCCAACACTCTTCCGTCCCGGGCCTTCCTCACAATTGTCCTCATGCTCGAGCCCACTGTTACAGGGATGGTGTCCATCCAGGTGGCAGAGGACCTTCTCCTCCTCCTCGGCCCCTCTACTGCATCGAGCATGGTGTCCTTCTCCAGGGACTGGTCTCTCCTGACCACACAGCCAAAGCAGGTGAGAGGAAGCCTTGTCATTCTTGCTGCTAAGGAACATTCTGGCTGTCCTCACTGATCTTTCACGTTTCTCCATCAGAATGACAGTTCAAGAGAATCGATTCTTCTTCGGTCCTCCTCCTTCAATGTCTGACATTCACAAGGCACATGAGGCAATTGAAAATACCCCGACTTGGTTCAGGTGCACCTTAGTCCACACAGTAACATCCTGGCTTTCCCCAACGCTATGAAGAGGCCTTGTGCAGCAGATTTACAAGGCCCTGTATCCTTTGATCCCTTGACTACCGTTTACGTGAGCATTGATTATGGATCTAAGCAAGACCAAATCATGGACTTTAATTGTTCCCCCTTTTCTCCACGATGTTACCTATTGGTACAATTGTGAGGCGTTTGCTTTTCTTTACACGTTGCATTCCATGTTGAAATCGACAGTCCTTGATTTTTATCAAGCAAGTGTTTCAAGGTCTCCTCACCTTCAGCAATCAAGGTCAAGTCATCTGCATGCAGGTTGTTAGTAAGCCTTCCTCCAATCCTGGTGCTGCATTCTTCTTCAAGTCCAGTCCTCTGACTATGTGCTTACCATACAGAGGTGATAAATATGGTGAGGGGAGTCGACCCTGAGGCACACCTTCCTGAGTTAGCAGAAGTAAATGTGCTCTATCTGCAGGGGAACTGTCACAACTCAAAAAACGACAAGGCCACCAAGTTAAAGTGAGTGAAACTAGTTAGATATGAAACAATAAGGAGTGGTGGCACGTTGGAAAATGCCTCTTCGCCACTAGACATGCAGCGTCATTTCATGCCATGAGAGAGTTGCCTTGGGAAAATGGAAAATTGATGTTAGATCTTCTCATTTTTCTAAGGAATCTCAAGATCTGGATTTTTTACGTAAAATTTTCCAATTTTAGCAAGCTGCAAAATACATATATAAACTGTTTTAAGCTCAAAGGCTGCCCTATATGTGATTCTGTTTTAGAAGGAAATGCTTTTAAGACATCTTTCTATTTTAGCTTATTAATGTGGATAAAACAACAATGCACACAAAATTACCCTGAAAAGGAACTTTTTTTGTCAATGGCAAGTATCTGAATGTTGTCATAACTGGGATGAACATGAGATTGGCTTTAGTACCCAAGTCCCTGGAGCAAATTAAGACAATATAAATCAGAAATTCATACCTAAAGGCCCATGTTTAATTCCTTAATCTTGGTGCACAATCTTAAGGAGACAGAAAAGTAAGATTTTAATATCATTCTTCCATGTAAATGCCAGCCAAATACATCAGCATATTTAAGGGTATGTTTGTTTTGTCCCTGAAATGTCAACACATAATCAATAGCTCATTTCCTGTTGATCTTTAAGAACTAATCTCTTAAATATAATCAGACTCATCTTAGAAGACTTTCTCACTCCCTCTAGGACACATACTTCTTGGGACTCGGCATCCCTCTCAGTCCATTGGATACCTTTCCTGGTTAGCTGCTCACCTTCACGCCAGCAAAGCCTCCCTCCACTCCTCTTGAGCTGTTGCTCAGTCTTCAAAGCTAATGACGCCTGGAACTTGACTTTTCCTTAGCAGGGGTCCCTCATCAACGGGTGCAGAGTTGCCTATCTGCTGCCCACCATGGAACACGGTTCTCAATTTCTTCTCAACACAGTAGATTTTAAGGTAACTTTTCCCCAGTCTTTAAACGATGTTAGCTTTTGTCCGTGAAGACAAGTAGCTCCCGTGTTACAGCTAAAATTTACCGAGAAGTTCAGTTTGATCTCAAAAGCTGACTGAGAGCTTATGACCAAGACTCTTCTAACACTCATTAAAATCTGTGTAACTTTTAATATATTGTGAAAACGTTTAAATGTCATATGATTTGTACAGCTTTTCCAAAGGAGACGGGACTGACTATTTTTATTTTATGTTTTGGTATTTTGTAAATTCTGTCCTTACCTAACAGTATAGCTTTACAAAAGATACATTTCTAGTGGTGTTTTCTATTGTTTCCAAGTGAAGCTTTGTAGGATATGTTCTGATTTCATTCAGAACAAAAAAAAGTGCAGTAGATAAAGAAAAATGACTTTTCCTTGAAGCTCCCTGGACATTAAGTAGCACATCCTTGCTCCTCAAGAACATCAAATGTCCAAATGTACTTCACCAATGAACTGCATCTAGCGCGGCAGATGGCAGGGGCCTCTGCATGTGTATTATTCTTTACGGGTTGTGAGAGGAATCGAGACTCACCTTGTCAGTTTCAGTAACTCCGTTTTGGTGAGTCCAAAGAATAACAGCCAGCTCAACAGCTATCTATCTGTGGGTAAAAGTTACTCACGGCAAATACTCATCATCACTTTCTGCAGTGAAAAATGAAAGAATTGTGTATACTTTACAGAGGTGTAGATATATGTGTAGATGTTATGTCGGAGCATAGAGGCTAAGGCCAGTGCTATATTACAGAAATATCTGAGAGAAAAAGAGACTTATTTTCAAGGAGAACAAATTTATTTGGCAAACAGAAACAGAAAAGAATATAGGGGAGGGAAATATGTGTCAAAACAAAAAGTAAGTAAATATTTTAAAGTAAGCTGCTTTTAAGAAGAAGCTTGCAGGAATAAGGATGTTGTCAAATAGTGGATATGCAAGGCTGATGGGTTCCTGAGTGGCAGAGGAACCCCCACATGATTCCCGGATGGTGGGAGATAGATTTCATCTGCTAAACCATACAGGAGCTGCAGCACCAGGATGGTATCATGGGGAGAAATTGTTTCATTTATAATCAGCCCAAGGGTACTCATGCATTCAAAAATTTACTAATGTATTGTTTTGGAAGAGAAAGCAGAAGTATTTCTCCTTCCAGTATTATTTTTATGCTAACTTACAAATACCATATCTTTTTGTACTATGTATCTTCAGACCAGGGGGATTCATTGAGATTTCTAAGTAGTGCCCTTGTTTCTCCCAAATAAATTAAAAAGTTAGAAGGGAAGAGGATAGATGGAATATATAACATTAACTATAAAGGCTGAGTTAAACATCAGAAATTCCTCCTCATTACTGCTTCCTCAGACAGTTGGCAAAAATTCCAATCAGATATGTCTCTCTTACTAACTTGCCAGAAGTAGAGTGAGTAAAAACATGAAGTAGCATTGGGAACATCACTCTCCTAACTTGAACATACACTGTCTAATGGCCCAGGAAAATGACTGTAGGGAACTCACATCCTATCTAACAATGCTTGAGAAAGCATCTTTGAGAAAATAACTAGTACTTATATTATTATAATTGATATCCTCACATATCACACATCCAAAAGTCAAATAAAATAAAGAAATGTTATATGACTATTTGTACAGATCTTTCATAAAAGAAGGAAAAATGGTTGTGCATACAAAGAAGAGTTATATTTCAGATTTTGGGGGGGAAAATCACTCCAGGAAGCTATATTTATCTTTGCACAAAGTTTCTTAACTCCCTTGTAAATTTCCCCAAAACTAGGAATGTTAGAGGTCAGTACAAGGAGAATCAACATTTTATTGGCTTATAGTAGCAAGTAATGCACATCTAATCTGGTAAAAAATAATAACATTGATAAATAGTCTGTGCCCTAAATTTTCCTTAATAAATTCCCTAAGTTGTGATGTTTTAAGAATCTGGCCGAATCAACTTTGAACAATAGAAAGGACATGAATTCATTGAAGAGTCCCTTATTGAACCTCTATAGTATTATTGTCTGGGTCTAACATCAGGGCAAGGAAGCTTCTGCGGGTTCTTTTAGATCTAAGGCTTCATACTGTTACTCATAATCACTTCTAATGTCATGAAATTCCCTCAAGTGCACAAGAACCACATTGAAGCCACTTAGATATATATTTGATAATCTAGTTCTCAAAATGTTCTCATACACTTATTCTTTAATAGCAAATGCACACAATCAATTTCTTAGGTAATCTTCTCTTAATGGTTTTGCCCAATGGTAAACACTTGCTCTCATTCTAATAAATACTTATGGAAAACTTTACTCACCCTTAACAACAATCTTATTTACACAGCAGGATATGTCGAACACTGAAAATATGTATAAGCCAAAAGAAATATAAGCCTTAGATATGCCATTGTATAAGAAATGACTCATGAGTGATCAATTTTAAAACTGAATAAACACTTAGAAATAGGTATTGAATAAATATGAAAAAGAATATTAAGTTAACCTTGTACACTGCAGAAAGTTTTGATAATAAGTATTTATTTTCTCCAAATATTTGAAGAGTATTAACTGATTAAAATTAAAATAATGTACAAAGCAAAATAAACAACAAAACAAGGAAATGAGTAAACAATACGGAATACTAGAATATGTTTGTGGAACACAGTATTTATAAATTTTCATGTGCTTTGTTAGCTCGGGCTTCTCAGATAATACACCACTAATGCACAGGTATCACTGCCATTCTCTCTGAAGAAGCTACTGTTTTCAGAGGTTCTGATTGCAGAGGTTCATGGCCGCCCTCCCAGAACCCTTTCTCACCACCCAAATCTACCCAACTGGGACTTCAATCAATGGTCATGTTCCACTTAGAAGTCCTGGACTATCAGTAATAAAGTTAATAGGACAAAATGGGAACATTCCATTTTAATGACAAAATAGTTTTAATTTTCTTTTTCTCATGTCTGTGAATTCCTAACAAATACTTGTACTTCACATAAATCTAGTTAAATGTTTTGCATTAAGATAGTATTTTATATTCACTTGGTAAGAACACAAGATTTATGATTTTGGAACTATCAAAGGATTAAAAAGTACAAAGGCCTTGCTAGTTCGTCCGAGCCCTTGTTCCCACAATTATTCTGGGTCTTGATGTAGGCATATAGGATGTTCCTAAAACTAGGACATATCCTGTTGGTGTCTCATTTGCTAAGCACTGCTCTACACTGGTTTTAGACATCTCCACATAGACAAGCTGGCACGTATGAAAAAGCTGATGAAGTCTTTGCTGCCTGGAAGATCAATTGACCCTATCTGTTGTGCTGAGTAAGTCCATTATAGCTCCCTATTCCCACACTCTACCCAGCACAAGAAGCTGGGTGGAGAAGCTCACTAATGAGCAAGCACCCAGTGCTTCCCAATGATTGACGACCAAGTGGTGGCTGAAGGAGGGCTAGTTAGTGAAACTTTGAAAAGAATACTGATAATCACGGGACACTTCGGTGACTCTCTCCCTTGTAACACAGATTTCTTTTTTATCTCTGCTCCTGATGCTACTTAGACTGTAGACTTGAGGGTAAGTAAAATGATAGACATACAAAGAATAGCTACTCTAATTAATATGTTTTGAAAATTAAGACTATACATAATGTCCAAAAGCCCTAAAAATCTAATATTTTTCACAGTTTAACAGGCTCTTAATGAAGACTAGATAAGCTAGAGTTGAATTTAAACGAGGAGAAAACAGAGCTAGCCTCTTAATAGCATTAGCCAGTTCATAGAAAATGTTGCTGAAGTCACCCAAAATGTATTATAAAAACATGAGATTGGATGAGTCAGCGTGTTTTTAGCCCTGGGAGCAGAAATTGTGTGCTACCTCCCTACTGTGATAAAGTAAAGGAGGTAGAGAGTGTTATGGTACACATGCAAGAATAGCGCATTCTTTTCCAAAAATCTGTATTCTTTAATTTAATGTTATATTGCAAATGTATGTTAAGAACACTTTGGCAGATCCTAAAAGCTAAAACAGAAGTAAAATAAGTTATTGAACTAATTAACAACATAAAATGTACCTTTGTGCAGTTCAACCTTTAAGTTCTGAGAAAATTAAATAATATAGTATATAAATAGATTTTTGCTCCATTTCAATAAATTAGATACAGTGTAGAACAGGGGTCCTCAAACTATGGCCTGCGGGCCACATGCTGCCCACCAAGGACATTTATCTGGCCTGCCAGGTGTTTTTGCCCATTTTGTTTTTTTACTTCAAAATAAGATATGTGCAGTGTGTATAGGAATTTGTTCATAGTTTTTTTAAAACTATAGTTCAGCCCTCCAACAGATCTGAGGGACAGTGAACTGGCCCCTGTTTAAAAAGTTTGAGGACCCCTGGTAGATGCTAGATGGAACACTAATTCCCCATATAGAGATAGAATACTATAAATTAGTTCAGGTCGAGTTATGCCATGATAACAAACTTCCTCAACATCTCAGTGATTTATTGAAACCAATTTCACAAAACTGTATATATAAATTGTTGAATGGATTTTTTTAAATCTCAAAACAAGTAAACTTGCACCCAAACTACAAAAAAAGAAAAAAGGAAAAGAAACAAATATAAAAAAGCTGTGGTTCATGATAATAAAAGCTTTGCTTTATTTTTTCCTAGTTTATACAGTATGTTTTCCCTGACTCTGCTCAGTGTTACACTCTTAACAGGATTCAGCATTAGAGAGGGAACTTTATCTAGAATGTTTTCCATCACATCAGAAAGCACACATTCAAAAGTCAAATATCATATTTGCTCAAATTTCCTTGATCAAATAAAGTAAGGTTCAGTACCAAGTTTATGGAGAATGGAATTCTACTATAATCCTCCTTCAGGGATAGACATCACAGAAAGGAGACAGAAATCTCAGTTATCCAGTGCTGCTATAACAGAAATATCCTCACATGGATGGATAGTGATATTTCACAAATACGAACTGTCTTTTCCCAGTTTATGAGGAAGGAAGTCCAAATTCCATTTCTTCATGTGGCTTTGCACCTCACTTCTCCATCTCTGCTACTCTTACTTATTTAATTGCTCTCATAGCTCAAAAGATGTTGACTCAAGAAATCAGACATAGTCATTAGGGAGATGCAAATCAAAACAAAAATGAGATGTGATCTCACCAAACATTAATAGCATGGTTTGATAAAAGAGATGACACACTCTGCCAAGTGGGCTGGGAGATAGAAACCTCATGCATTTCTGGTATAACTGCAACATGATGAAACTGGGTGGAAATGGTGTAGCACCTCTTTAAAAAGTTGGAAATAGAAATACTATAGGATTTAGCAATCTGGCTATATGTTATATGAGAAATAACATATCCTGGAGAAATAAGAACTCCACGTGAATAGATAGGTGCACACCCACTTTTAGTGTAGCACTAGTCAGTAGCAAACATATAGAAGCAAGCTGAATATTCAGCAATGAAAGAACAGAAACAAACGATGGTGCTCAGTGTAGTCATGATGAACGTGCAAAGGACCTTCGAACATGGGTCAATGTGAAGGAGATACACTGAGTGAAAGCAGTCATTGACAAAAGGAAAAAGGAGACCACGACTATAGTGAAAGTTTTCATTCACACACAAAAAGACTCTCTACACTAGCCTTGCCTCATTAACATTACAATAAAGACTACCCTTTCCATAGTGGAATTATAACCACAGGTATAAAGGATAGAATTTATACCAAATATATTAGTGGGAACATAATTTGATCTTCAACAAAAGCAGAGAGAAAACCCCTTGATTGAGTCTAGGCTTTCTTTCTTATTTATACTATCTCCATGTGTAAGCTTTGTATTTAACTTTTAACCTAAAAGTTTGGGGATTTGAACCAATCCATCAATACCACAGAGTAAAGAACTGGTGAACTGCCTTTGTAATTATTGCAAACCAGAAAATGGATAGAGAAGTTCTACTTCAGAATACATAAGACTACCTACCATGAATCAAAAACTTCTTGATGGCAGAAAGTTTGTTTTTGCTTCTTATCCATGCATCCTATCTAATAATCTTCATCTCCACAGGAGGCAATCTAAAAGCTTCACTGTTCTACCACAGCATCAGGCTTAGTGTGCCAACCTGGAAAATAGAAACATGTAGGTGGAGATTAATCAGCTCACAATTTGATTGGAGGGCAAAGAGCTGAATGGCCCTGAAAGGCCCGCCCACCATGTCTCTCTTGCTCTCTGGTGTGCTGCTGCTTTGGCTAGTTCTCTGCTGTGTGCTATACTACCTGTGGGCCAAGGCAACCCATGGATCATGTTGCTAGAGATTGAGACCTGCTCCTTTGAGACCAACCTAGCCACACTGCTGGTGTGTACATTGCTTGAGCTTGAGGCTGGTGGATCCTGTCACCTTGCATGCTGGAGTTAGATATTCCACCCAGGCCTGCTTCGCTAAGTTTCAGTGATACTGACTGCTGCTGATCCACCCTGCTGTCTGAATCTGCCTGTTTTGCCTGAGGAAAGACTCCACAGTCTGCTTCCTTGACTGAAGCCCCCACCATGACTTTCAGTTCTAAAAAATAAAAGGAAATACAGGGAGGATCTAGGAGGGAAAGGGCATTTATAGAGGTCTAAATAAATGCATGTACATATGTAAATACATTTATATATGATGATGGAAAAATAGATCTATGTGCATATATTTATAGGTTTACTATTAAGGTAGCAGATGGAGATTGGGCCTCCACTCAAGTCATCCCTCAATGCAAGAATACTTGGTTCTATTAAACTGGCACTCCATGATGCTCACCTTCCCAACATGAACACTGAAGACAAAGCAGGTGCATAAGCAAATGTGATGAAGAAAGCTGATGGTGCTCAGCTATCAAAAGATATAGCTTCTGGGGTCTTAAAGGCTTGAAGATAAACAAGCGGCCATCTAGCTCAGAAGCAACAAAGCCCACATGGGAGAAGCACACCAGCCTGTGTGATTACGAGCTGTCGAAGGGATCAGGTATCAGGCAACAAAGAACAAACATCATAATGAATGAGGAGGAGTGCAGAATAGAGACCCAAAGCCCATCTGTAAGCAACTAGACATCCCCTTATAGAAGGGTCAGGGGGAAGAGATGAGCCAGTCAAGGTGTATTGTAGCACTGATGAAACATACAATTTTCCTCTAGTTCTTTAATGTTTCCTCCCCCTACTATTATTTTCCCAACTACAAATCTGGCTAGACCAGAAGATGTACACTGGTATAGATTAGAGCTGGAAACACAGGGAATCCAGGACTTGTAAATCCCTCAGGACTAATAATGAGAGTAGAGATACCAGGAGGGTAAGGGGAAGATGACCTACATATAACCCCATCTCCGGGGGTGGACAACAGAAAAGTAGGTAAAGGGAGACATCAGACAGTATAAGACATGAAAAAAATAATAATTTATAAAGTATCAAGGGTTCCTGAGGGATGGAGGGAGGGTGAGTGAGGGAGGGGTAAAAATGAAGAGCTCATACCAAGGGCTCAAGTAGAAAGAAAATGTTTTGAGAACGATGATGGCAACAAATGTACAAATGTGATTGACACAATGGATGGATGGATGGATTATGATAAGAGTTGTACCAGGCCCTAATAAAATGATTTTTTTAAGTGATTTGAACTGAGACCTCTGTACTACAGTGTGTACTAATTAGCTGTTAATATTCCTTCTTGCTGTATAAACCTGTCCTTTATATATTTATATATACAATCATTAGTGTTCTGGTTTTGTTTCTCTAGAGAACCCTGCCTAACACACAAGTCCATATGTTACCATCCTTTATCCAACAACACAGAAATAAAGGGTCAAGTTATCATCCCTGCTGACCTCATTCTCCCTCAGCAAAGGTGGAATTAGAACAAAACAGCCATAATATATGCTCCCATAGAGAAACACGGAGAACAGAACACAAACATATAGCAGGCATTGATTGAAAGCCACTCTGAAATCCTGCAAACAGGCTTTCAAAGACCCCGCCCTGGGAGTCACTCCTACCCCTGTCTGGCGGTGCAGCTCTCCAGCTCATTGCTCCTGGTTGTTCTTGGCTCTTCCCACTAGATTTCTTTACCTATTGTCTTCCTTGACCTCTTTAGGAAGAAAAAGGATTTGCCAGTTTTGGAGTCTGATCATATTTCTCCTCTTGTTTTCCTCCTTATAAATGATTGGAAGCACTGGGATCATTTTAAATGTTGAAAATTCAGTGTCATTTAACAGGTTTGGGGGGCCACAATAATCAATTGAAAAACTGCTTTCTTGTCTATTTGATTCAAATCAGTCCCATGTGCTAAGAGCAATTTGCTTAAAATATGCCTCCACTAAACTTAGCTTAGCAAGTGTCTGTGGAAGAGTTGTAATCTTAATTTCTTCTCCCTGAGCAATTTTGTCCAGTTGAGAAAATTCAGTGGGTGTTACCGCAGTCAATCTGAAGATTTTAACAATGGGATTTATAGCCAAAACACGGCTATTATCCAAGCCACTTTGTCTATTTTAATTAGCACATGGTGCTGCAAAATCTTCAGTGTTTATCTCTTAACAATGGGAACCTCTTCACTATATGTGTATGCAACTATTGGATATGGTTGTAATATATTACAAAACGGATATGAACTGAAAAAATAAGTCCCTGCTTTATGACAAAAATAAAAATGTCCGATAAAAAGATTTTGCTAATAAACAAATAATATCAGAGCTGATCATATTTCATTGACCAAAGCAAAAAACATACTCAATCTTACATGAGTGGGAAGAAGACAGTTAAAAATTTGAACAAATAGTCTATCATACAGTTTTATAATAGCTACATAATATTTCATTTTGTGCATAATATATATGTAATTCCCATGTAATGATTAGGGAAAGAACCATTGGCCTCATTCTCCAGAGAATGAAATGAAAGTTCATAGAAATTAAAATCATAACCCAAAATCACAGCACTGTTAAGAATAATCAGTGGGATTCCTGAGTTTTAGTGAAGTGAGATTTTGTGGTTTTGTTTTTCTGTACACTATGCTACTGTTCGTTTAAAGATAGTGGTACATAAACACGACTGTCCTGAGAGTAGGGAACATGAAAATTAGGGATAATGTTTGCTATTTGTGTTAGGCTGGATACTTAAGAAAAGTCAAAAAATTATATGCATATATTAAATATAATGCTGTTTGTGAGAGTATGATATCTATTCACGTACAAAGAAATCCAATAAGTACAACTATTATTCAAATTTATGTACCAACTGCAAATCTAGTGATGCAGAAATTGAAAAATTCTATCATTGTCTTCAGTTTCAAATTGATCCAATGTACAATCCAGATGCATTTACAGTTATTAGCAATTGGAATACAAAAAAATAATAGAAACAAATAGGAAAGAATGGTAGTTAGAAAATATGGTCTGGGTGATGGAAATTCAACTGGAGATAACATGATAGAATTTTACAAGACTAACTACATCATTATCATAAATACCTTTTCCCAATGCAAATGGTAAATATACACATGGACTTCTCCAGATGGAATACACAGAAATAAGATTAACAGCATTTGTGGACAGAGACAATGGG
>NW_022107431.1:51237533-51240456 GCF_000313985.2 Echinops telfairi | reverse complement strand
GGGGAGGGGGGGGAAAAATGAGGACCTAATGTCGGGGGTTTAAATGGAGAGAAAATGTTTTGAGAAACGATGTACAAATGTGCTTTACACAATTGGTGTGTGTGTGGATTGGGATAACAGTTGTATGAGCCCCTAAAAAAATGTTAAAAATAAATAAATAAATAAATAAAATAAAAGTGAGGAAAATAAAAGAAAAAAAATTCACAACAGCTAAAATATGACCTTGATGGTTTACCATGTGAATTTCAAGTATATCCCAAAAACATATTTGATGTCTTGAACACCAAACACAGAAAACTTGATGACCTGTGTGATGTAATCAAGAACATCACACATGATAAAAGCAAAACATCATTAAAAATCAGGAAAAATAGATCAACATGGATGTCCAAAGAGACTCTAAAACTTGGTCCTAATCAAAGAAAAGCTAAGGCAAATGGAAGAAATGGTGAAGCTGAACAGGAAATTTCAAAGGGCAATTCAGGAAGAAAATGTAAAATAATATAATCAAAGGTGCAAAGTGGTAGAAATTAGAAAAACAAAAAGAAAGAACAGGCTCAAAGAATTCAAGAAAAAAATCCAAGGCTGGATTTGCAATCTTGAAAGATTCTACGGGAAAAATATTGGATGGTGCAGGAAGCATCAAAGAAGATGGAAAGAATACACACAGTAACTGCCCCCAAAAGAACTAGTCTACATTCAACCATTTGAAGAGGTAGCATATGAGCCAGAACCAACCGTACTGAAAGAAGTTCAAGCTACACCGAAAGCATTAACCAAAAACAAGGCACAAGGTATAGATGGAATGAAACACTCATCTATGCCCAGAAATTTGGAAGACAGCTATTTGGACAACTGCTGGGAAGAGATTGATATGTCTACCTATCCAAACAGAGGTGACCCAATAGACTGCTCAAACTATAGACAATATCATTAATATCATATGCAAGTAAAATTTTGCTAAAGATCATCCAAGAACAGTTGCAGGGATAAAATGACAGGGAACTTCCAAGGGTTCAGACCAAATTTAGGATGGGATGTGGAACAAGGGATATCATCGCAGATGCCTGATGGGCCTTGCCTGAAAGCAAAGAATTCCAAACAGATATTTACTTGTGTTTTGTGTACTCTGCCAAGGCATTTGACTGTGTGGATCATTACAGTAGATAACCTTGAGAAGAATGAGAATTCCCTATGTGCTTATAAGAAACCTGTACATGTATCAAGAGGCCGATGTGAGAACAGAACACTGAATGTTTAAAATCAGTAAAGATGTGTGTCAGGGTTGTATTCCTTCACTTTCCTATGCAATCCTTATGCTGAACAAATAATCAGAGAAGCTAGCTTATATCAAGAGTGAAGCTCACAGATGTAAGAATGTGTGTTAACAACCTTCTACATTTAGATGACACAATTTTGCTTGCTGAAAGTGAGGAAGACCTGAAGCACTTACTGCTAATGGCCAAAGATTGAAGCCTTTATTATGGGATACAAGTCAATGCAAAAACAAACCCAAATCCTTACAAATGGACTAAAAGGTAACATCATGATAAGCAGAGAATAGATTGAAGTTTTCAAAGATTCTTATCTTGCTTGGATCCACGATCAATGCTCATGGAAAGAGTAGTGAAGAGATCAAGAAAACACTGCATTGGCTAAATATGCTGCCCAAGAACTCTTTAAAGAGTTGAAAAGCAAGGACATTACTTTGAGGAACAGGGTGTTTCTGATCCAAGCCAAGGTATTGTCAATTGCCTCACAGGCATGGGAAAGTTAGACATGGAATGAGGAAGCTCTAGGAATAATTTACTCATATGAATTATGGTGGTGGCATTAAAAGTACCACTACCCAGAGAACAAACACATCAGGCTTGGGAGAAATACAGCCTGAATGCTTTTCAGAAGGTAAGAATGATGAGAATTTGTCTCACATCCTTCGGACATGTTATTAGGAAATGTCAATCCTGAAGTAGGATATCATGCTTTGGTCGATTAAAAAAGAAGAATGACAAGGCCGGCGTGGAGGAGGGAACCAGTGGAGAGGTCTGGGGGGCTGGCCCCAATCCTCACTACTATGTGGACGCCTGCCCCTCCCCCCAGAAGAATTTATTTCAAAGGACAGCATTGAATCTGCAGCTCCAGGAGAGGGACATATCTGATTGGAGCTCACGGGAGCAGGTGAAGGGGGAGGAGGAGAGAGTGGAGCACATCCTGGCCCACCAGGCCATGAGGACCATGTACCGGCTCAGAGCAGCCAGTCCACAGAGAGGACCACATGGCAGGCCCCACTATGAGACACGACACCCCTCACAGACCCATACCCCTACAGTGGACAACACTGGAGACACAGTGTGGAAATTGCACCCGGTCTGATCCCACCACACCGAGGCAAAACACTAAGGGGGTGCAACAGAACAGCAAGCGAAAGGAGCAGCAAGGTACCCAGGGAATGCTGAAGGTGGACTTTGGGGCCAGGGCATGGTGCCCCAACAGACTGGACTGGAAAACACTCCTAAAGGCCAACAAACAATCCTTGAACTAACTACAAGCTTTACTTTCTTCTTGGGTTTTGTTTTTTGTCATTGGTTTGTTGTTGTTGTGTTGTTTTATATATTGTTGCTTGGTTTTGCTTTGTCTTGTTTTTGTGCATGTTATTATCTCCACAGTTCTGTCTAAATAAAATAGGCTGGATGAACAATCTGGAAGAGAAAACACTGGGACCATCACTTCCAGGGGGACATGGGAGAGGGGGAGTTGGGGGAAAGGTAGTGGTGTTAACAAACCCAGGGACAAGGGAACAAGTGATCCAAATCGGTGGTGAGGAGGGCGTGGGAGGCCTGGTAGGGCATGATCAAGGGTAATGTAACCAAGAGGAATTGGTGAAACCCTGGTGGGGACTGAGCATGATAGTGGGACAGGAGGA
>NW_022107431.1:51199933-51236277 GCF_000313985.2 Echinops telfairi | reverse complement strand
ATGAATGTCCAAATGTGCTTTACACAATTGATGTGTGTATGGATTGTGATAAGAGTTGTATGAGCCCCTAATAAAATGATTAAAAAAAAAAAGAGATTCACAGATTGGCTGCCACAATGGGCTCAGACAAAAGAACAATTGTGAGAATGGTGCAAGGTTGCACATAGGTAGTTATTCATCTAAACCGAATCATCAATACCTAACAACAGCAGCATACAGATTTTTTTTACCAATAAGTCTAAATCCATTGATACTTCTTCCTTATTTGCTCCAATGAGCATAATGTCATCAATATAATGTACCAGTGTTACAATTTGTGTAAATGGAAAGAAAAGCAGTCAAGATCCCTTGGTTTATTTTAATTTACCATATATACACGAGTATAAGCCGACCCAAATATCAGCTAAGGCACCTAATTTTACCACAAAAACTGCATTTAAAATGTGCAGAAAAAACTAGGCTTATACACAAGTACATAACAGTATATATAAATCATAAGATAATTTTGAACAGTTCATATAATCCGGAGGAAGGGCAGGGGAAGTACATTGTTGCTATAGTCACTGAAGACAAATTGCTCATTGCGTTCATTTGAAAAAGGAATTGAGAAAAATCCATTGGCAAGATGAACCTGGGTTAAGATTTCATTAATAAGTTGACATCCATATGTCCCCACTGTGCTGTTGAGCCTTCAAATCCTTTTGGGTTCTCCGTAATTAGTGTTAATTCAGAGCTAGTGTCCAGAAATCCCTAAAAAATCTTATTATTCCCTTTTTCTCAATAGAACCTTTGGGGGGAAGATCAGAGAAAGACTAACATTATATATTTCTGTGGTGTGGTAGAGTTCTTCCTCAAAGGAACCTAGCCTCCCTTTCATTCAAGGTGTTGTGTGTTTCTAAACTGGCTTAAGTTTGGAACTTGATTGAGGTGTCATTGTTCTCTATTCTGGTGACTCACATTATAGTGCCACTCACCTGAACTAGAATTTTTCCTCTTGTACAGATCAAGTAATTATTTTGTAGGTTGTTTTATTTCACTACTAGGTTTTCTATTTCACTCCTACTTAGTGAATGCCACAGGTTCATACAAGTCAGGCTGTTCAGATTACTACTTGGACATGGCTGTCCATTAGAGTAGCCTAATGTACTTGTTTGTGTTGATTAAGTACTGCCACTTGACCCCCACTAACACAGGACGAATATATTCTCCATTATAATAAGTTTTTTTAATTCAATTAGGCAGTTCCAATTGTCAATCCTGACTTACAGAAAATAGTAATCACAGCAGTCTTCAGAGATGCTAGGGATCCATTAACAAATTTGTTCCTCACTAATGTGGTAAAAGGTATGTCTTTAGGGCACACAATGTGTGGGTCTCAGAGTCTACCCTGACCCACTGTAAGAAGTCAATTTCCCTACATTCTGAAAATAGAGAGCTTATAAACCACTTGTCTTCAGCCATTAAAATTTGATCTTTAGATGGGTTTAGGCCATGCCTGAAAAGAAAGCTTTGAAAAGGTACACCCCACCCATTGCTTTGGAGGACTCAGGACATTTGCATTCCAGGAGACTTGCCTGGGGGCAAGATTGATAGAATGAAGAAAAAAAAGGAACTCTTTGGAGTTTGGAATTTTGAACCAGTGGTTTGTGCCAGTAGCTGGGGGAAAAATCTGGAACCATGAAGAAAATTCCTCTCTAAGACTGAACCTTAAAGAGAGCCTGTCAGGAGGCTGAAATGCTTGCTTCAGCATTTCAGTGGTTACCTAGATCCACTTGTTGAGTAGAATTGGGAGAAATGCAGCAATAAAGAGATAGGTGGAGTCTGGTCACTGATACCCATGGACCTGGTTTACAAGGAACTGGAGGAGAAAATGAGAGCTGGTTGACTAGTCTGAAGTTCATGACCCAGGGCCATGGTCTAAGCCTTAGACTCTAAGGCAAGGCAACCAATGGAAAGCATGGTGAGGCTAAATAAAGCAGCCCACATTGAGTTGACCAGAACCCAACTAGATCAAGAGAAGATATTTGAGCCTGTGAACTGGTGCATATTGCTGCAGACTTTATGAATGGCCTATCCTGATTTGACTTTGCTTATGGATGCGGACTTCACAAGGTTTCAACTGTAATGAACATTCTTCATGTTGAGTGGTATAGCAATTGAATACCCAAAATTGTGTAAATTATCATATAATATCATTAATATCACATGCAAATAAAATGTTTCTGGAAATAATTTTTTTAAGTTGCAGAAGTAAATTGACAGTGAAATGTCAAGAATTCAAGCAGGATTCAAAAGAGGGGTGTCATTGTTAATTTCAGATGGATCATTGCTGAAAATAGAGAATACCAGAATGATGTTAAATTATGTTTTACTGACTATGAAAGACATTCAACAGTGTGGGTAATAAAGGAAGACTTCACAGACAATTATAATTCAGAACACTTCATTGTGATCATTTAGAATCTGTACATGGCGCAGGAGGCACTTGTTCAAACAGAAAAAGAGAATATTGAATTGTTTAAAATGAAGAAAGTTATGTATCATACTTATTCAATCTCCATGCTAAAAATAATCTAATAAACAGGACCATATGAAGAAGAGCATAAAATCTAGAGTGGAGGAAAGCTCATCAACAGCCTATGATATGTAAGATTACGTGAAGCACTTAATGATGAAGATCAAATACTGCAACCTTCAATATGGATTGCATCTGTGGTAGTTATATAATCTGGTGTCAATTTGAGGATTCAGAGTGAAGGGGTGCAATCTAGCCTGTCAATCAGGTCATAGCCAATGAGGCCTCTGTGTGAGCATGGCCTTCTCCTGAGGATTCTGGGAACTCCCGTCTTCCTCCTTGGAGGGCGGAGACACTCCTCTCTCTGCTCACTCTCTGGGAGACATTGAAGCTGCCAAAACACATGGAACTATGCTAGCACCCTGAGCAGGAGGAACCACATAGAGACCCCTGCCAGTGCTGAGATGCTTACACCACCATTGGATCCACAGACTTCCCACCCATTGTCCTGTGATCTTCCTGCATTTGGCATCATTGCATGTGTTTCATGAGTCTGAAGAGAACTTTATAGATTGGTATTGAACATATGGGTTAATAATGGACTTATGGACTTGATCTGGACTGGGCTGGGATGTTTTCTCAATATTCAACTGCTCTTATATATACAGCTCTTTTTTATACAGATGAGTGTCTAAGAATTTTTTTCTCCAGTCTACCCAGACTAACACATTATGGTACCACGAGAGAGGTACTAGAGAAACAAATCATTGGAGAGTGGTGGATGGTTGTTTGACCTCTCCCTCATGGTAATGTTTTTCCTTTAGCTAGCCAGAGGTCAGATAAATCCATGCAGTTTACTGGGTTATTTTCTGGAAAGAATATGAGAAATTAAAGTTATGATTATTTTGTTTGGTTATCATCTTTGGCTATTCCTATTTGAGATGATGAAAATGAATGTTGTCAATGTATATGTTGAGCTTAGGGGTAGAAATTGCCCCTTGAATTTCTCAGAAACCATGTTGCTTAGGGAAAATGGCTCACAGAAGGTCAAAATGGCCCACAGGAAGCTTGGATCTGGCTTGATGCTGTCAGAGGCCTAATACCATATTTTGTATCAATAGAATAGTTTAGATAAGGATTTAGATAATATAGATAAGGATAGAACTTGACTGTTTTAAGAATTGAGTTTAGTATCTGATTCTACTTTTGTTTATACTGATTTCTTTTTTTTATTGTTGATATAAGGATTTATAGAAATGATTATTAGGAAGGATGAAAATAGAGAGCTGGTAAGCCCACTTGCTTTGAGATATTAAATATGGAATTTTTAAATGGGTTAGGACATGCCTTCAAAGAAGTCTCTGCAAAGATAAGCCCCACCCAGTGCTCTGGAGTACTCAGGACATTTGCATTCCAGGAGACTTGCCTGGGGGCTGTTGACAGATTGAAGAACAAAAGGAACTCTGACTTTTTGAATCTTGAACTAGTAGTTTTTGTCAGAAGCTGGAAAAAAATCTGGAACCATGAAGAAACTCTATGTTCTAGGACTGAACATTAAAGGGAGCTTGTTGGCCGGGTGAAGTGTTTGCTTTGTGACCACCTGAATCCAAGTGTTGAGTCGAATTGGGAGAAGTGGAGCAATAAAGAGACGGGTTGAGTCTGGCCAGATACCTGTGAATCTGATTTATATTAACTAGAAGAGAAGATGAGAGTTGGTTGACTGGTCTGAAATTCATGACTTAGCAAAAGGGGGCTAGAGTTGTTGAGAATTTGTGATGGGGTCATGGTCTAAAGGCAAGGTGACCAATGGGCACCCTGGCAAGGCTAAGTGAGGCAGCCCACATTGAGTTGACCAGAACCCGACCAGAGAAAGAGAAGATATTTGAGCCTGTGAACTGGTGCATAATGCTGCTGACTTTATAGAGGGCCTGTCCTGATTTGACTTTGTTCATGGATGTTGAGGTAGTTAGTTTATTGTGCCAACCTGGCCGGTAAACACATGTGGGCTTAATTGAAGGGCAGAGAGATAAATGGCTTGGTAAGCCTCGCCTTTCGAATTGTTGGGTCTCTTGCTTTGTGATGGTTGGACCAGGGTGCAGGTGCCTTAGCCAGTTCCCTGCTTTAGCTGGCAAGGCTCACTTCCTGCAAGACATCCCTGAGGAGAAGCCGCATGTACCTACCCCGATGCAGCCCTGGGTGCTGGAGTACCCATGTGGAGACCCCTGCCAGCACTGAGATGCTTACACACTCGCTGATTTGGCTTTCCTCCTGGAGTTGGCAACATTGCGTGTATTTTGTGAGACGGAGGAGGACTTTGTAGCTTGGTGTTAGACATATGGGTTAATGTTAGACTTGTGAGTTTGGGCAGCACTGGGTTGGGATGTTTTCTTGATGTGCACTTACCCTTTATATAAAACACTCTCTTATACATATGAGTTTCTGTGGATTTGTTTCTCTAAAGTACCAAAACTAACACATTATTGTACCTTCGGAGTTGGTTACTAGAGAAACAACATAAGATGGAGAATAGATGTTTGACCTCTCTCTCATGTTAGTTTCCATCTTTGTCTAGCCATAGGTCAGATAAAGCCACACTGTTTACTCGGTTGTTTCTGGGGAAAATATTGGAAGTATGAAAGAAGAAAGTTTGTAAGCCCACTTGCTTTCAGCCATTAAAATTTGGTCTTTTGATGGGTTTAGGCCATGCCTGTAAGGAAAGCTTTGAAAAGATATGCCCCACCCAGTGCTTTGCAGTACTCAGGAACCAATGTTCTTTGTCAGAAGCTGGAAAAAATCTGGAACCCTGAAGAAAACTCCCCTCTAGGACTGAATGTTAAAGAGTCTGAGAGCTGGCTAAAATGCTTGCTGAGTGACCACCTGGATCTACTTGTTGAGTGGAAGTCGGAGAAATGCAGCAATAAAGAGGTTGAGTTTGGCCACTGACACCTGTGGACTTGGTTTACAGGAAAAAAAGGAGAAGACGAGAGTGGGTTGACTTGTCTAAAGTTCATGACCTAGCACGAGGGGGCTAGGGTTGTTGAATATTGATGAGAGCCCATGGTCTAAAGGCAAGGCAACCAATGGGCACCCTGTGGAGGCTGAGTGAGGCAGCCCACATTGAGTTGACCAGAACCTGACCAGATGGAGATTTTTGAGTCTGTGAACTGGTGCATATTGTTGCTGACTTTATGGATGGCCTGTCCGGATTTGACTTTGCTTATGGATGTGGATTTCACAAGGTTCCAATTGGAATGAAGATTCTTCACACTGAAAAATGACTATCTCATCAAAGCACTGGGTTGATGTAAGTGGGCAGTATATAAATTGGATATCCAAAATGGGGGGTTGAGGGTAAAGGCATGAAGTGATTGTCTTACAAACTTTCATAGGTGGGGGAACATATTCACAGGATTATAGGATTGAGGTGTAGGTGTTACTAATTGTGATTGTGAAGCTAAAGAATAATGTACAGGTGCTAAGTTGGCAAGGGGGTAGATTGAGCTAGTTTATTGTGCCAACCTGGCTGATGAACACATGTGGGATTAATTGAAGGGTGAAGAGATGAATTGCTCGGTGAGCCTTGCATTTCTATTTCTCGGGTCTCTTGCTTTCTGATGGTTGGACCAGGATGAAGCTGCCTTAGTCAGTTCCCTGCTTTAGCTGGCAAGGCTGACTTCCTGCAAGGCATCCCCAAGGAGAAGCCACATGGACGTACCCTGATGCAGCCCTGGGTGCTGGAGCACCCGTGTGGAGACCCCTGCCAGCGCTGAGATGCTTACGCGTTCACTGACTCTGCTTTCCTCCTGCAGTCAGCATCATTGCGTCCCGTTCTGTGAGATGGAGGAGGACTTTGTGGAATGGTGTTGGACATATGGGTTAATGGGTTATTGTTGGACTTGTAGGCTTGGGCAGCACTTGGTTGGGATGTTTTCTTGATGCACACTTAACCTTTATATAAAACTCTCTCTTATACATGAGTTTCTGTGGATTTGTTTCTCTAAAGTACCCAGACTAAAACAGATGTGAACTCACAGGTTCCAACTGGAATGAAGATTCTTCATGTTGAAGAATATGATAGTCTATTTAGAGCATTAGGATGATGTAAGTGAGCAGTATACATATTGAATACCTGAAATGGGGTGGATAAAGGCATAAAGTGGCTGACTTACAAACTTTCATATGTGTGGAAATATAGTCATAAGATTATAGGATTTAATTTTAGGTTTAATTTAACTGCAATTGTTAGGTGTAGAATATTCACTTAAATAATGCTATGTTTAAATGAGAGTGGCACACATTGAATTGTGTGCATTTTCGTTTTATCCTGTTAGGTACAGACATGCTTTTATTAATATTTGTTTGAAAATTACATATGGCTAAAGAGTTATGTGGAAGTGTCAAATTGACAAGGGGTAGTCTGTGGTAGCTATATAATCTGGTGTCAATTTGAAGATTAAGAGTGAAGGGCTGGAGTTTAGCCTGTCAAGATCAGATCCTAGCCAATAAGGCCTCTGGGTGGGTATAGCCTTCTCAAGGATTCTGGGAACTCCTACATTCCTCCTTGGAGAGAGGAGACACATGCTCTCTCTCTCTCTCTCTGCTCACTCTCAGGGAGACATTGAAGCTGACAAGACACATGGAACTATGCTCGTGCCCAGAGCTGGAGGAACCACATAGAAACCCCTGCCAGTGCTGACATACTTACACTGTCACATGATCTACAAGACTTCCCACCTGCTGTCCTGTGATCTTCCTGCATTTGGCATCATTGCATGTGTTTTGAGTCTGAAGAGGATTTTATAAATTGGTATCATACATATGGACTAATATTGGACTTATGGACTTTATCTGGGCTGGATGTTTTCTCAATAGTCAACTGCTCTTGCGTATAAAGCTCTTTCTCATACACATATGAGTGTCTATGAATTTGTTTCTCTAGTCTATCCAGACTAACACAGCTACTCAAGGTAAAGAAAGCAAACTCCTCACAACTAAACCAATAGATAACACCATGATTAATGGAGAAAAGAGTGAAGTGTAAGGGATTCTATTTTTCTTTGATCCACAATAGGTGCTCATGGAAACAACTGTCAAGAAATCAAACAACACTGCACTGTGTAAACAAGTGGTACAAGATCTATTTAAAATGTTGAAGAACAAAGATGTCATTTTGCAGACTAAAATATGCCTGACCCAGTCATGGCATTTTCAATCACCTCATATGCACCTCCAAAGTTAGACAATGAATGAGGAAGACTGGAGAATACTTGAAGGATTCAAAGTATAGTGTCAGTGAAGAATATTGAAACTACCTCGGACTGCCAGAGAAATAAAGGAAATGCAACTAGAATTCTCCTTAGAAGAAAGGAAGATGAGGCTCCATCTCATGGACATTCTACATATGATCAAGACACACCAGTGTGGAGAAAAGACGTCCTGCTTGGTAACGTGGAGGGTCAGCAAAAAACGGGAAGCGCATCAGAGAAATGATGGACGCCGCAGCTGCACGGAAGAGAACAAACAACAACACTTGTGAGGGTGGGGCAGCACTCAGCATTGTTTTGTTTTGCTGTAAATAGCCTCGCAATGAATCAGAACCTACCGAATGGCACCTGACAACAACAACAACCTACATAAGCAGAAATACATGTTGGGAAAAGACAACACTACAGTGAACCCTCGTTTATCGCGGTTAATCGGTTCTAGACCCTACCGTGATCAATGAAATTCCGCGAAGTAGGATTCCTTATTTGTAACTCAAATATTTTCGTAGTTAGAGCATAGAGGACATGAAAAAACACCCTTTAGTCACCATTACACTCGTATTACCCAATTTATTAAACGAAAAAGGGAAAATACAATAAAACATTTTGGACATTACAATTATCATTTATTATTTATTATATTATTTATGGCATCAAGCGTGTACAGCATGAGCCAATCAGTGGCAGTAATGACAGAGCATGCCCTGTTACGCAAAAACCGCGATAGAGTCAAGCCGCGGAAGTCAAAGCGTGAGGTGACGAGGGTTCACTGTATATGCATATATATGTGCATATATTAGTGGTACTCAACCTACTAATGCTGCAACCCTTTAATACAGTTCCATGTGTTGTGCTGACCCCCAACCATAAAATTATTTTTGTTGCTACATCATCACTGTAATTTTGCTACTGTTATGAATCGGGTGAACCCTGTGAAAGGGTGTTGGACCCCCAAAGGGGTAACGAACCACAGGATAAGAACTGCTGGCATGTATGATTTTATGTTAACATTCATTTGTATGCTATAAATGTATTATTTGCTATTTAATTAAAGATAAAATGATTATTATCTTTATGCCACATTAAATAACCTGGATCTAAGACTGTAAATTACTTATCTAGTATAATATTAAATTTGGAAACCATCATGTTGTTAAAACTTGAAATTGTTTATCTAAACAGGCATTTTTCCACTGTGTTAGTAATAACTGTATAAAAATTATCTGCACATTCATGTCTCATCAGTACATTGCCTACATGTATTTATACTTATACCACTCTCTCACAAAGAAACTTTCATCAAGAAAGTTTTTACTTTTACTACCCCAGTACATACTATTATGTCATTGAAATGCTACTATGCAAGGCTTTAAATATCAAATATATTGTCTTTATGATGGCCATAAAGTTCAATGTAATATCTTAGCTATAACTGAAAAAAGTATCTTTTTAATACTGTCAAATTCAAGTCTGAGCACACAGAGAAACAGCGTTGCTGCTGGAAATTCTACTATCAATTGGCACTGGTCCATTTTTGCTCTGATTCGGTTGAAATTCACAGACCTAGAAATCATACACACTGCCATACAAAGAAAATTTTTCATAAAAATAAATAAAACTAAGGAGCAGCCAACTCCTAGATAGAGTGCATTTACAAAGCTGCAAAAATCACCACCATTCAGTTAGAAAGAAACGGGGTCCACTCAGTGAGGCATGTCAGGACCAGCAGCAATCACATCAAATGAGAATCTGCCTCTCTCAATCTCAAAAACAGAAATGCACTCTTCCAGAAAGAGAGGAGTCCACACCAATTATACGAAGGATCAGCAACTCTGGTCACAGCATTCCAGGAAGAACCCTGGCAAATGGAGTTCCTAAACTGGCACGAGAGAGAGCGGAACGATAATACAAACATCTGCACCAAATAATGAGGAAGATAAATGTGTTCTGGGAAAAAAATGAAATTTCTTTCTGTTTGGATAACTAATTTCAACTTTCAAAAATCAAAGCTGTCCTCTTTTTAAATGAGACAAAGTCCTCTAATTAAAATGAGACAAAGTACCTTTTTGCCTCTTATTCCTGGAAAAAATAAAAGATCTATTGAAAAAAAACTAAAAGCACACACTTATTGCCATGAGTCTATGTTGACTCATAAGAAGCCTGTCGGAATGCAGATGGGGGTTGCTCCCATTCAGAATATAAACTGTGGATATTCTGTTTTGGGGGGCAATATTACAACGAAGTCTGACACAAGAAACCTACATCGCCCTTGCAATTCTATGCTTCGGGTTTATCCTATAAAAATAAAAACCAACCACTGCATAAATACTTAAAATATTCCGCTCATTGGGCATTATTTCATTAGCACAATCTGAAACAACCTAAAAGTTCACACTCAAGACATTTTAAATAGAGTATGCACAGTCGAATTTAATGTATTGGTTTAACACAAATTAAAGTAAAAGTTAACTAAAGTTCAGTAGACAAAATATAGACTATATGTACATTTGAATGTGAATTACAGAAGACTGGAAAGAGATACACATTATTATTATCTGTGTGGATCTCTGGGGAATGAGTTTACTAGGCCCATGAGAATCTCCTACGTTTACACAGATCTAAATACTGAACAAAAAGCAAGCAAATAGGACGCATCAGTCAAGAAAACATTCACGTGCATGCGCACAAATAAATGGTATTGGTGGTTTTATTTACATATTTCCCACAGGGCATTTGGATTGCGATTGGCAGAATGGCCCCTTTGGCAGGAAAATCTCTTCTAAGTTAAAGATTGCTTCACCTCTCATTTTAGACTAACACCACTGGGTTAATAGTTAGATAGCTGAAAAGCTTAACCCAAGATTTGATTACGGCATCTGTTAACAAATATGTCATCCACGCATCTGGCAACACCATCTCCAATATTAATTCCTTTTCTCGATGTGAGAGGACTCTCACTTCAATTTGAAATATTCTAATACTCAAGCAAGCAAACAGATACAACAAGCAAACATCCACAATCCCTGGCCAATTAAAAGTTTTATTTTATTTATTTATTTCTAAGTTTTAGGTCACCATTTAATAATCACCCCCATCCTCAAAACTCTAAAGATTTACATAAGAATTAGTTTTGCTGCTCAAATTAGCTCCTCAGCTAAGCCATAGTTATCTTTATTCCCCAAAGTTAAGAATGACAATTATATTGCAGATTTCATTCATCCTGTTCTAAACACAAGGAAAGAACAGTATACACGCCCCAAACACACATGTGTTAAGATCAGGCAAAATATAGCAGCAATGTTAGGCAGTGTTGCAACAAACCCTTCATTTTTACCAGTGTTATTTCTGTTCTCCACCTCTACCCACCTAGTAAATGTTTACCTATGTCCTCCATATAATGCTATTGAGAGAGAAGTTTCAGCAGGTCCACTTTGAGATGCTAATAGAGTTCTTCAGAAAATAAATATTATTTTTGTTTATCTCATTCATCTTAGCCACTCATTCCTTCCCTCAGCCACCCTGGTTCAGAAAGGCAAGTACTTTATCCAGGTGACAGAGTTATAGGAAAATTGCCACTCAGGCTTAGAAAATGAGCCTTTTCCATTTTCTGACAACATTTATCTCTCTGCTATAAGGCAATATTTGAAAATTGTATGTGAGCTTTATCTTAAAGACAAATTCCTATTGAATCTTAGGGGTTGTCAGTATATTTCTAGCCTTTGAAGGAAATGCTTTCTTCCCCAAACAGCCACATTTTATTTTCCAAGGATAATACTATGATCACTTAAAACAACTGCTGAAAAACTTGCCAAGCTACCATGATCATCTTTCAATACAAATCACCTTATTCTTAAGTTATTAGTGAAAATGTTCTTTGAGCTTATCAACCGTCTTCGTAATTTAACATTCAATAAACCATTCAGGGAGGTTTTATGGTTGCTCTTCTATTTAGTTTTAATAATCACAAACAATATATTGATAGTCAATTTTTTACTTGAAATGTCTCCCACCAAACTTCCACTTTGAAAATAGTTTGTGTTATAAAGAAGGTCACAAAATTTGTGCATTGTACATAAAATTCTACATCCTTGTTTTTCAAATTACCATCATTCCCTTTTCACCAGCACATGTAGCCACCTGACTATAATCTGCCCTAGCTTCCCCATGCTTTTCCTGACCCTATCTACATCACATGTACAAATAGCATTTTTGCTATTCCAGGGGCTTTCTAATCACTTTATTTGTGATTCTTTGTGGCTCTACTTTTACTTCAACGAGAGACCATGATTGCTTATTTGTTATGATAGCCCATTTTACTCTCTCCATATTAGTGGTATGCATGAGTCTTTTGCTAATTATCACACGTGTGAATCCTGTTTGACCAGGGTACTTTTTGCATTGGAGGATCTTGTATCAATTCAATCCTCGGTTCATGTCGATTTCAAGCAAGAGCTGGCCATGTTAAAAATGTCTAGTGATATTCACCGCGATAAACTATTTTTCCTACAGTGTCTTTGCTTTATTTCTCAGTTGCCCTCCCACTGCTCTCTTGTTCCTCTACCCTGCTCTGTGCCAAATTGCATCAACAAGCCCTTCACCCTCTGACTTTAGTTTGAGGTCACCCAGAGCAGAAGACTAGTAGAAAATTAGAAGGAGCACAATGAACTTGTTCCCTCAGCTCCTTCCGTGAGTGTCTGTATTGACAATACCCTGACAGGCAACCTTCACCACACAGCCTTCCTCTCCACGTAACCCCTGCTGCCTTTTCCGGTCTACGCATGGAAAGAGCTCTTCTTGTTAGATGGAGGATTCTGCATTAAACCTTGTTAATTTCAATCTGAATCAGAAGAAAATGGAAACAAGCCCATGAGAGTCAAAATACAACCTTGAGTATATCCTGCACCATTTCAGAAACCGTCACACAAATACATTTGAACATTGAACACTAATGAACTAAAACCAGATTGGTTGTGAAATGATATCAAAGGCATCTTACATGAAGAAAGCAAAACATAAAATTTAAAAGACAGGAAAGAAAAAATGAATGTTACAAGAAATGCTGAATCTTACTTTTGAGCACAGACTAGTGACGCAAAAGGAAGAAATGCTAACGTAGAAGAGCTGAGCTGAAGATTTCAAAGGAAGATGAAGAAGGTAAAGGAAGCTGTTCTAATGAGTGCAAATGCCTGGACAGAGTTAGAACACCAAATCGACTTCTCCCCAGAATGAACAAGAGAAACACTGCAAACCGTGAGCTGCGATATTAAAAGAGTCCACGAACAAAGTCAAACAATGTATTGCACTGGGAAAATCTGTTGCAAAACACTTATTTAAGGTGTAACCGATTTCACTTTGAAGACTGCAGAGCATCTGACTTGAACCATAGTATTTTCAATTGCCACATGTGGATGTGAAAGCTGGACGGTAAGTGAAGAAGAGGGAAGAATTGATGCATTTGAGTTATAGCATTGGGAAAAACCTTAAGAACTATGAATTTCCAGAAGAACAAGCAAATATGTCTTTGAGGAATTAATAATGAAGTCATAATGAAAGAAATAGTGTAGTAATAGTGCTCATCACCAGTGTGACCAGTGAGACTTCAGCTCATGTCTTCTGGACATGTTAGGGAAAACTAGACCCCACAAAAGGATATTATGCTTCTGTAACCATGGGTGCAGACATAGCCACAAATGTGAGGGTGGCACAGCATCAGGCAGTGTGTTTGTTTGTCTTGCACGGATCTCTATATACTGAAGCTCACCGGATCATGTCTGACAACCATGATAAAAAAGAATTGTATCCTAACACATTTTAAAACCTAGAAATGAACTATTTCTTTTTTTTTCTTTAATCACTTTATTGGGGGCTCATACAGCTCTTATCACAATACATACATGCATCCATTTGTACATTTGTTGCCATCATCATTTTCAAAACATTTTCTTTCTACTGGAGCCCTTGGTATCAGCTCCTCATTTTTTTCCCTCCCTCCCTCCCTTCCTCCCTCATGAACACTTGATAATTTATAAATGATTATTTTTTGGTGTATTACACTGACTAATGTCTCCCTTCACTCACTTTTCTGTTGCCCATCCCCAGGGAGCATATTATAGGTAGATGATTGTGACTGGTTCCCACTTTGTTCCCACACCTCCCCCTTACCCGCCTGGTATAGTTACTCACATTATTGTTCCTGAGGGGTTTATCTGTCCTGGATTCCCTGTGTTTCCAGCTCTTATCTGTACCCGTGTACATGCTCTGGTCTAGCTGGATTTGTAAGGTAGAATTGGGATCATGATGGGGGGTGGCGCATTGAAGAACTAGAGGAAAGCTGTATGTTTCATCGGTGGTATACTGCACCTGAATGGACCATCTCTTCCTTGTGACCCTTCTGTAAGGGGATGTCCAGTTGCCTACAGATGGGCTTTGGGTGTTCACTCTGCACTCCCTCTCATTCACAATGATATGATTTTTTTTTGTCCTGAGTCTTTGATGCCGGATGCCTGATCCCATTGACACTTCATGATCGCACAGGCTGGTGTGCTTCTTCCATGTGGGCTTTGTTGCTTCTCAGCTGGATGGCCACTTGCTTGTCTTCTAGCCTTTAAGACCCCAAACACTACATGTTTTGATAGCCAGACATCATCAGCTTTCTTCACTACATTTGCTATGTATCCATTTTATCTTCAGTGATCCTGTCAGGAAGGTGAGCATCATGGAATGCCAGGTTATTAGAACAAAGTATTCTTGCATTGAGGGAGTACTTGAGCAGAGGCCCAATGTCCATCTGCTACCTTGATACTTAACATATAAATATATGTACACAGATCTATTTTGTTATTGCTACATATAAATAAATTTATATATGTACATGCCTGTATTTAGATCTCTATAAATGCCCGTTGCCTCCTAGTTCTTTCCTCTGTTTTCTTTTACTTTCCTCTTATCCTACTATCATGTTCGGCCTTCATTTGGGTTTCAGTAATTCCTCTCGGTTACATTGCCCTTCATCAAGCCCTGCCCACCATCCTACGCACTCCTTGCTGTCAATTTTAGATCATTTGTTACCTTGTCCCTGTGTTTGTTAACACCCACTTCCATTCCCCCTCTTCCCCCTTTCCTGTATCCCCTGGAATCATTAGTTCTATTGTTTTCTTCCAGGGTTGTTTATCCCGCCACCTATCTTCCCTAGATAGACATAAAGAGACAATAATAAGCACAAAAACAAGACAGAGCAAAACAACAAAAGAAAACAATCAAACAAAAAAACCCCAACAACAACAACAAAACACAAAGACAAAATAAAAAAGAAAAGCCTATAAATAGTTCCAGGTCTGTTTGTTGACCTTTAACCCACCCAAGAGGAAGACAGGGACCAGATTTAAACCCAGTGTGCCAAGATGTGAAGGCATCATACCGGAATGAAGCAGGGAACCAATAAAGAAGTCTGCAGGGTGGCTTCAATCCCAACCACATGGGACCCCACCCCACCCCCCACCCCCGACTCCGCCCCTTCTCTCTCAGAAGAATGCACTTCAGAGGACAGCACTGAAGTGACAGCTCAGGGAGAGGGGCACACAAGATCAGAGCACACAGGAGCAAACAAAGGGGGAAGGAGAGAGTGGAACATATCCTGGCCCACCAAGCCCTGAGGATCATATTCCTGCCAGTGAGCCAGTGCACATAGAGGACAAGAGGGCTGGCCCCACCACGAGACAAGATGTCCCTCACTGACCCATATCGCTATGAGGGACAACACTGGAGACACAGTGTGGGAATTGTCCCCAACAGACCCCACCACATCTGGGTGAAATGCTGAGTGCGTGCAAGAGTGCAGCAAGGGGAGCAGAGCAATGAAGTCCCTGGGACCACCAAAAATAGACTTTGGGCCCAGGGTGTGGCAGCACATCTGAGTGGACTGGAAATGAACAACTTTCTAGGAACACACTGCCTACATAAAATCACACAGACTGAGGAAGAAAATCCTATCACACCTATAATAAACAAAGAAACTGAACAGGTTAGTTAAAAAAACTCCCCCCAAAAAAACTATTTGCCCAGACAGCTTTACTATCAAATTCTATCAAACATTCGGAGTAGAGTTAACACAAATCCTATTCAAAATCTTCCAGAGCAGAGAAAAGAATGGAAAACTATAGATTTCACTATATGAAGCAAGAATAGCCCCGATGCCCCAAACAGGAAAAAGAAAACTTTAATATTCCTCATGGGCATAGATTCAAAAGGAGTCAGTAAAATTTGAGTTAATAAAATCTAACAATATATCAAAAATGATAATAATATGCTGTGATCAAGTGGGATAAATACCAGGTATGAACGGATGCTTCAAAAAATCAACATAATCTGCCAATAAATAAGGAAAGAGAAAAGGACCACAGAACATATCAATTGAGGAATATAGCCATTGAGCAAAACCCAACACCCCTTCCAGAGGGAGAAAAAATAAAAATACTTAACAACCTAGGAATAGAAAGATAAATTCTGAACTTAATTAAGAGCATAGCGGAAAGCCTATAGCAACCTGTGATAAGCAAATGAGGCGGTACCCCACCCCTAAAATGGAATTTTTCCCCAAAAGCTTTGTATTTAACTTCCCCCCCCAAAACACCTTATCACCTTCAAGTACTCTCAATTAAACTTATTACATTTGTCAAAACTGCGATTCCATTCTTAGAAACATCTCTCAAACTCATGTGTTCGAATGACGCAGCACCTTTTCATTTTTTTCTTCACCTCTTCTAAGTTGTCAAATCACTCTCCTTTTAGTCCCTCTTCATTCATAGAAATAAAAATAAGTGGGGGGTGGGGAGGTGGGGAGAGGAGCTGACACCAAGGGCTCAAGTAGAAAGCAAATGTTTGGAGAATGGTGAGGGCAACAAATGTACGAATGTACTTGACACAATGGATGGATGTATGGATTGTGATAAGAGTTGTATGAACCCCCAATAAAATGATTAAAAAAAAAAGAAGTCATGCGGAGTGAGGTCAGGTGAGTAAAGCATGTGGGGCAAGAGAGGCATGCTGTTTTTGCCAAAAATGGGCATACTGAGGTGGCTGCTCAAGCAGGTACATGGTCATGTTCGCAAAACCAGTCCCCCTTCTGCCAGAAATTGAGCATTTTTGTCACACATTGTTACGCAATCTTTTCTAAGTAGAAAGCTTGATTAACAGTCTGCCCTGGTGAAACGAACTCCAAATGTATTACAAGTCGACACTTTCATCCATTCGGGAAGTTGATAGACATCCAGAACAAGGTTTGTCATCCATCAATATTTCACTTTTTTTGAAATGAGAAAACGACTCATACACTTGAGTTTTTCCCATAGCACTGCTCTTGTAAGCTGTGTTCAACATCACAACAGTTTCTGTGGCATTTTTCCTGAGCAGGAAACAAAACTTCACAGCCCTATGCTGTTCTCTTAAACAAGCATCACAATAAATGGGGTTTGAGTGAAACTGCTTTTATAAACAAAATTCACTGTGACCAGAGAGAACCTTCCCAGGAGACACCCCTCGGTGCACCTACACAGAGCAAGCTGCTTGATGCTTGCTTAGTAGGGAAAATGTGTACTATGAACGCTTCACTCTGCCAAGCACAATTCTGTTTGGAGGGTGGGGTACCTCCTTATATGTCACAACCTTGCTTGCTGAGAATGAGGAAGACTTGAAGCAATTACTGATGAAGATTGATAATATTAGCATTCAGTATGGATGAAAAATCATTATAAAGTCAACCCAAATCCTCACCACAGGACCAATCATGATAAAGAGAGATAAAAGTTTGAAGTTGTCAGTGATTTCATCTAGTTCGCATCCACAATCAATGTTCATGCAAGCAGCAATGAAGAGATTGACTTATTACATGAGTAAATCTACAGTACAAGACCTCTTTAACATTTTGAAAAACAAGGATATTATCTTGACAGCAAAGGTGGACCTGACTCAAGCGATGGTATTTTCATTCACCTTATATGCATGTGAGAGTTGGCCATTGAATGAGGAAGACTGAAGAAGCATGGACGCATGGGAGTTATGGAGCTGGTAAAGAATGTTGACAGTACCATGAACTGATAAAAGAACAGCCAAATCAATCTTAGAAGAATTACAGCTAGAACTCTCCTTAGAATAAGAATAAAGTGACTTTGTCTCAAATACTTTATACAGCTTGTTCAGAAATAACCGTTTTTAGAAAAGAACATCATAGTTGGTAGAGAGACAGTGAAACTGAGGAAGACTCTGGAAAAGATGGACGGACACAGTGACTATATATATATATATATATGAAACAGGACTATTTATATGAAACAGGACCCCTGGTGACATAGTGAGTTCATTGCTGAATTTCTAAACTCAAGATCAGCAGTTAGAACTTACAAACTCCTCTGTGAGAAAAAGATGAAGTTTTTTTTACACTTGTAAATATTCACAGCCTCTGAAACTCACATTAGCAGTTCAACTGTCTTATAAGGTTGCTATGAGTTAAAAATTAATCAATGGGAATGAGTTTATACAAAATCTCATTGTCAAGCATTCTCCTTGTAAATAGGAACTAGACAAAAACACAACCCTTTATCACCACTCTTCTCCAATATCATGCTTGAAGTGTTGTTTTTTGTTATTGTTGTTGTTGTTATTGTTGTTGTTGTTAGGTGTTATCAAGTTGGTTCAACCAATAACAACCCTTTGCACAACAAAACAAATCACTGCCCAGTTATGCATCATCCACACAATTGTTCCTGCCATACTTCTTCCAAGGCAGATAGGCTTGTCCTTTTAGCCTTTCCTGGTATTTTCAACATTGTTCACCAGCACCACAATGCAAATACTTTGATTCTTCTTCTTGGTTACCATAGTCAATGTGTAGCTTTCACATGCATATGAGGCAATCAATAGGTCATGACTGTGATCCCCAAAGTAACATCCTTGCTTTTCAAATACTCTAATGAGGATTTGTGTGGGAGATCTATCCATTGCAATATGTCTTTTGATCTCTTGACTGCTGCTTACATAAGCATTGATTATAGATCCACATGAGACAAAAGCCTGGACAACTTCAACATTTTCTCCATTTATCATGATATTACCTATTGCTCTACTTGTGAGGATTTGGGCTTTCTTTACACTGAATTATAACCCGTACTGAAGGCTGCAATCTTGGTTTTCATGAGCAAGTTCTTCATATCATCCTCACGTTCAGCAAACAAGGTTGCGTCATCTGCATAACTCCTATTGTTAATAAACCTTCTTCTAATCTTGATATTATATCCTTCATCATATCGTCTAGCTTCTCTGATTATTTGCTAGAAGTCTTAGCCTGAGATATAAGACAAGAAATGAAATGCCGATTGATGACTAATCTCATTCTGAACATCTGTTACCTTCCCAAATGGACAAAAAGGGTGATTCCTACTGCATTTGGAGTTCATGCCACCAGCTCAGACTGTTAATCAAGCTTTCTATTTAGAGGTTCTGAAAAGATTGCATAACAGTGTGCCACAAAAAAGACCTGATCTGAGGCAGATGAGAGACTGATTTTGCCACCATGACAATGCACCTGCTCACACTGCCATCTCAGTGAGCCAGTTTTTGGAAAAAAAAACAGCATGCCTTTCTTGCCCCACACCCTTTACTCACCTTACGTTGCTCTGTGTGACATCTTTTTGTTTCTGTGAATGAAAAGGACATGAAAGGACAGCGATTTGACACCATACGAAAGGTAAACAAAAAACCAAGGGAGGTACTATCAACCATCCAAACACAGATGAATTTGAGAAATGTTACCAAGAATGGAACTGCAGTTTGGGCAAATGTATTAAGTGTAATAGAGAGTACTTTGAAGGTGATAAAGTTGTTTTGGAAAAAATAATTAGATTCATAGTTTTGAAAAAAAATTCCCTTCTTTTTGTGGGGTACCCCATCGATGAATTCCATTATTTTGCAGAACAGCCCTTCATTGGGCAGTGCACTACTGGGCAGTATTTTGTTGTTCTGTATGGATGCATCATGTCTTGTGCTTGCATGGCAACCAAAACATTTTCATGAATGATCTTTTTACTAAACTTCCAAATTGAATGAGCCCTTGATTGATACTATCTTTTAAATACTATGGAAAATGCTCCAAAGTTAAACATCATGAATTTTTATTTCGTTCAATTTAGTCCTTTAACATCTTAGTGTTTTAAGTTGTTATTCCTAGTCAATGGCTGTTCAAAGATTTATTTACTTTGCTGGTTTTGGTTTAAATATCTGTACATGATAGTTATAGAAAGCCTGAAAATTGCAAAGAAAGAAATTAATTTATATGACCAACTTTAGGGGCAAGCGAGTAAACATTCTGACAAATTACACAGGTATGGATCCAGTGTCTTGGTTCAAAATTATATCATAAGTAATTCCTCACATCATTTGAAATTTCATATAATGATTTTTCCAGTGGCTGCATAATTTGTCATTAAAAATTTAACATTTGAATGATTCTTTTCATGCTGGCTAGCTAGGCTTTTTCTAATTCTCATCATTCTCGATAACGCTTCTATAAACATAATTGTGTATAAAACCCTATCTAAAATTTACTATTTCTTTAGCATTGATTCTTATACTTGAATTCTGAACCAAGTATTATTTTGATATATATTATTAAATTATCTTCTAGACCTTTTTACCAGTTTTTTCTTTTTACCAATATTATAGAAATATAAGACTTGCTGGCTTATATTAAAATACAGTCATACGAATAATTAAATCTTTAATAGCCTGAAAAGTCAAAAATCATTTCTCATTTGCATTTATTTAACTGTTAATGAGATTGAACATTTTACTTTCTCTTTTTCTCAATTAGTTTCATCTGATATTGTAGTTATTGTTCTCCTAAGTCATGTAAACTCTTTATTTGCAGTATATATATTCTGTTGTTATCCTATTTTTGCAAATATTTCTGCCAAATTGATGTTTGTTTTTAAATTCTATTTGTATCATTTGTTTTGAAGAACTAAAGTTAGCTGAACATATTTAAATCTATTGTAATATTTGTCTTTGTGATTTCTTTCAGTGCTTTTAAGATGATAATTTCTTCCAACTATAGATACAAAGCTATAAAGTTGTGTCAGAGTACAAAGTGAGAAAATGATATACTGAAATCACTAAGAAATCCTTTGGGTGGAGGAGGAAGAATTTGGTCTAGGTCTTAAACATGGGGTAGGATTTCATCAAGAAAGAAGTAAAACAAAATAGCATGGTTATCAAAAGAACCAAGATAAGTACATTCATTAAACATACATTTTGGAAATAGTAAATAATTCAATGTGACAAGCATGCAAGGAGACAGAGGGACCATTACAGTATTCCCGCAGGGTCCTAAAGAGATAAGTGAAGGTTGTGCCCAGGCCAGGCTGCACAGATGGGCTGTTGTTAGCTGCCATTCAGTGGCTCCAACTCATACACAAAAGTAATCCGTTGGCATTGAGTCCATTCCAAGTCATAGTGGCCTTAGAGCCGGACTAAAACTGTCCCACGGGGTCTCCAAAGCCATTAATTTTACAGAAGCAGTCTGCCACATCTTTCATCCAAGGACTGGCTGACACTGACCTTTCCATTAGTAACCAAGCACTTAATCACTGCACCACCCAGGCTCTTTCTAATTTTCAGCAATTTTATGTATAACAGAGCAAAGCATTACCTGGTAATGGGCCATCATGGAAGTCAACCCTGTAGCTGTGAATGTGTATTAGTTGCCATGTTTGAATCAGGAACTGCTAGCTATTTCCTTCCAACCACCATAAAGTTGATTCCAACTCACAACACCCATCAAGGGAGAGTAGAAATGATCCTTAGAGTTTCTGAGAATGTACGTAATCTTTATAGGAGCCGATAGCCTCCACTTACTTCTAAGGAGACACTAGTGGTTTTGAACAATGGACCTTGTGGTCAGAAACCGAATGTTTAACCCGCTGCATTACCAGAACTCCTTTCCCATTTCCTTCTCCAGTCAAAATCCTCAATACAAGAGACTTGGTGACTGTGCAACACACACACACACACACACGCACGCTCTCAGCCATACTGGACATCTTTCAAACTGGTTAGAAGCCCAGACAGCAGACACCAAGAATGACTCTCCCCCTTTTCCTGTAGCATTAAAACGTTTTCTTACATTCATCTAGGCAGATTTTATGAAGGGAACTAATACTTTTCATTGATGCATAACAGATCTATGCCCTTGAAATGATTCAGCACTTCTGCTTTCCTCTTAGTCCGCTTTTCAACCAAAGGCACCCCCGTGTCTCTCTAGATCACAACTTAAGCACATTTTCCTGAACTCTCCATGTGGCAAATGACTGACTTAAAACAGGTACCTGGGGAACCTCTGCTGCTCAATATAATCCAGGCCCTGTTATGTAACACCTAAACGACAAGATGTCACTGGTTTAGCCCAATTGCAGCTTATTTCTCATTCAAACACAGCAGACATGGATTGAACTTCCCGCCTACATACAACATATAGCTATTCCAACTGGAACCTTTGAGCTTCAAGGTCAACTCAAAATGAAGAGAGAGCTGTAGGCCACAACACATGTTGTAAGGCTCAACCTGAGTGCGGTTTAGATCATATTTGCCCTCAGCTCACTGTCTACAATCCATTGACACAACCTGAACCTACCAGAAAAATGTACCCAGAAAGATGCACGAGTATGATGAGCTTGCACCTTAAATCCATCTAGATGCTCATATTAGCTCTAATTAATACCTATATTCTCTAGTAGTCTAAAGACATACCAGAATGTTTCTTTTATTCAGATATTTAAAAAAGAACAAAGATTTTTACATCATACATCATATATTTTCCTGGTCGGAATGAATTGAACTTATGCGGCTGTTCTATTAATTAGTCTAAATCCCTTTTTTTTCCTGCTAACATAACCATTAAAATAACACCAATTCTCTGCAAGCTGTCATTTCACATCAACCTCTGAATATTTACATTATTAACAAAATGTTCCTAGAACTCCTCATAATTGAATCTAGTCATCAAGTTTCCATTGCACACTGCCGCTTTCCCAGGAGAATTCCCCTTATGCAATGTAAAGCCTACCTTCTGGACAGCTACTCCTGGCAATCAACGTTTAGATTGTTTACTTCATAGGCTGCGTGTATTTTTCTTCCCTTTTCCACACCATCCTATCTCAACCATTTTTACATACAATAAAAAGGTTCTACTAGCAGTCTATGATTTATTTCCTTCTTCTAACATCTCATTTTCTTTCTTTTTCAGGATGGTCTTACTGTCTAGTTTGTTCATGCCTTTCAACGTTGAAGTTCTCATGCACGGTTGACTTGAAGAAGCCATGGATGGAAAGGCTTCAGATGCTCCCACCATTGCTGTTCCTGTAAGTTTCGTAGCTCACCAGAATCTACCTGGTGCACACCAACATTTTTTTCCTGGCATCTGCCTCCACTTCTTAAATTTCTGTCGCATCTGTTTCTACTGCTGTTTTATATCTTAAGACCCTTTTGAATTTTTTGTTTGTTAGTGGAATAACTAAAAAACATCCCTGTGAACTTAGTGAGAAGAATGAGCCCCATTTGAAGATGATCAAATTGAAACAAGGAGTAGAAAAGGCCCCCAAATTAGATTTCGGATAGATCAGGCCAGGGGTCAGCAAACAATGGCCTGTGTGTCACAACTCACCAGCTAAGAGATTTTTTAAAATATAAATTTCAAATGATTGTTTTTAAAAAGAAGGAGATGATGAAGCAAAGAAGAAAATAAAGAGAATATGCATCAGAAACTATGTGATCAACTAAGTCAATATATTTATGTTTTCTTTTGTTTTGTTTTTACAGAAAGTGCTTGCTAGCCCTTATTGTGTTCTATATCCAGCTTTAGAGGATCTTAGAGATGCTGTGTAAGTTTGGGTCCTCTGAAAAGCAAATATCAAGACAGATTAAGAAAGAAAGACATCTGGGCATGAGATAGCTGATAAAACTCATGGAGAACAGAAGTCTGATCCATGATGCAAAGCACGTGAAGGGAAGGGGGAAGGAAGGAGAACAGGCTCAGATGCGTTTAAGAGGACAGGGAGGCTTGGGGAAAATCTTGAGCAGCTCAGTGGGAGCTCAGGTGCAGAGATGAATCAGACTGGGGAAACAGCCAGGGCCTCTTCTCAGGGTCACGAACAGGAATGAGTAGAAAGCAGGCCATGGGCAGAAGGTCAACAAGCTGGATGTTCCAAACACAAGCAGCTGGGGGCTGTCCGTTCTCGGAATCACTCACACAAGCTCCCTTGCCTGACTGAACCTAAGTCAGTTTCACTTCTCAGCGGCCGCTCCTACTCCACTACTTTTATAACCTCAAATTCAGAATTTTTTTTTGTCACCAGCAATGCAATTAAGTTTTTATATACATATATTTGAGAATACTCTGACATTAATTGTGAAAAAGAATGTAAGCTAATGCAGACTTCCTCAGGATTTATTTAGCTTTTGAACATCACCGAATTACGTTGTTTCCCTACAAAAAGAATGACTTTAAAAATAAACAAGTTGTCTCACTGTTGACTATTTCTGCTCTTCATATTTAAAAATGAAGTTGCTAACAAGATTACTCTCAGCAAGGAGCATTCACATGACTTATAAATCCGCCGGAATGACTCTGCTCTGGTGCCCTCCTCTCTGAGACTCTCAGGCCATGGCACTGCCTATTCACACCATTTGTCCAATTTCTCTCATCTGCTGTGAACACCCTGTAACTGTTCCTTCACGTGGGCAACTATACATGGCACCTATAAAAACAGATAGGATTTTCTGTCTTCTTGTTATACCATAAACACCCTTGTACATCCAGGCCTGTCTCTCTCTGGGACCTTGCCTATAGGGACCTTGCATCTCCTCTACCATAGAAGCCTTCTCTGTTTCAAGGTAGACGTTGGGTTCTGTTCCCACTTTACACCTTCGCTGACTACTAACTTTCAGATAAATCCCTGCTTGTGACTTCTTATAGCATTCATTTGCATTTTCATGTGCACGTCTTATCTCTTTATGCAGCATTTACGTCCTCAGGAAGAAAGCAAGGATTTCTACTCCTATAAAAATTTCCAGTCTCAAACGGGTGCATAAGCAAATGTGATGAAGAAAGCTGATGGTGCCCAGCTATCAAAAGATAGAGCATCTGGGGTCTTAAAGGCTTGAAGATAAACAAGCGGCCATCTAACTGAGAAGCAACAAAGCCCACATGGAAGAACACCAGCCTGTGTGATCACGAAGTGTCAAAGGGATCAGGTATCAGGCATCAAAGAACAAAAAATCATATCATTGTGGATGAGGGGGAGTGTGGGGTGGGGACTCAAAGCCCATCTGTAGGCAACTGGACATTCCCTTACAGAAGGGTCGCTGGGAGGACATGAGCCAGTCAGGGTGCAGTGTAGCAACGATGACACATACAACTTTCCTCTAGTTCCTAAATGTTACCCCCTCCCACCCCCACCCCACTATCATGATCCCAATTCTAACTTACGAATAAGGCTAGACCAGAGGATGTACACTGGTACAGATATGAACTGGAAACACAGTGAATCCAGGATGGATGTTCCCTTCAGGACCAGTGATGAGGGTGGCAATACCAGGATGGTAGAGGGAGGGTGGGGTGGAAAGGAGGAACTGATTACATATAACCTCCTCTCTGGGGGACGGACAACAGAAAAGTGGATGAAGGGAGACATTGGATGGTGTAAGATATGACAAAATAATTTATAAATTATCAAGGGTTCATGAGGGAGGGGGGAGCAGAGAGGGAGAGGGAAAAATGAGGAGCTGATGCCAGGGGCTTAAGTGGAGAGCAAATGTTTTGAGAATGATGAGGGCAATGAATGCACAAATTTGCTTTACACAATGTATGTATGTATGGATTGTGATGAGTTGTATGAACCCCAATAACATGATTTAAAAAAATAAAAGCTCCAGTCTCAGAAACTCATAGGGGCAGTTCTACCTGGTTCTATAGGGTTACTATGAGTCAGAATTGACTCATTGAAATGGAGTTTACATCCTGAAAATGAGAAATTACTCTTGAGAATGCCTCTGTATCTCTCACAGCACCTAGTTACCTCTCATACATAGATAGCCATGGAACGTTGTTGTAGCCGTTTTCTGCCATTAAGTCAGTCCCAAATCTTGGCGACTCTTTGCACAAATGTTATGCACCACTCCCATAACTGATCACAATAAGATCACTGTGATTTGTAGGGTTTTCATTGGCTGAGTTCTGGAAGTGAATACGCAGGCATTTCTTTTTTTTTTTTAATCATTTTATTGGGGGCTCGTACAACTCTTATCACAATCCATTGTGTCAAGCACATTTGTATATTTGTGCCATCATCATTCTCAAAACATTTCCTTTCTACTTGAGCCCTTGATATCAACTTCTCATTTTCCTCCTCCGTCCCCACTCCACCCTTCCTCATGAACCCTTCATAATTCATAAATTATTATTATTTTGTCATAACTTACACTGTCTGATGTCTACCTTCATCTACTTCTCTGTTGCCTTTCCCCCAGGGAGACTATATGTAGATCCTTGTAATCAGTTCCCCCTTATTACCCTACCCTCCCTCCACCCTCACAGTATCGCCACTCTCACCACTGGTCCTAAAGGGATCATCCGTCCTGGATTCCTTGTGTTTCCAGTTCCTAGCTGTACCAGTGTACCTCCTCTGGTCTAGCCAGATTTGTAAGGTAGAACTGGGATCATGATAGTAGGGGGAGGAAGCATTTAGGAACTAGAGGAAAGTTGTATGTTTCATCGTTGCTACCCTGCACCGACTGGCTCACCTCCTCCCTGTGACCCTTCTGTAAGGGAGTGCCCAGTACGCAAGCATTTCTTCACAGTTTTTTTTGGTCTAATAACTCTACTGAGCTTTGTTCAGCCTCCTAGCAACACACTAGCTTCCATTGGTCAACTGTTGGTAACTATCCATGAGGTGCATTGACCAGGAAACGAATTCATGTCTCTGTCATACAAGGCAAGAATTCTAACACTGAAATACCTACACTCTGTGCTCTTTTATCAAATACTCTATTTTCTAAATACCCTTTGTTAGCCCAACATAAGGCTAATCGTATATTATTCTGTATTGGGATAACACTTGGCTTATACTATGAAATGCATTCTGTTTGGAAATCTGATGAGCTGTTTATACATTTTATATCTGTCTTTCTTATGTTGTAAGAACTTGGAGGATATGTTCACCTGTGTATCCTTCACTGCACTGTGTGCTGTGCATAAGCTCAAACCTGAGCGCTGGACTGCATAAAGCAATGAAGGAAAAGAATGGTCATTGCTTAGACACACTGTAAAAGAGAATATGAAAGGGCACATGACCAGTAATGGGAGGAAGCCACAACTGAAAACTTCAACTGTACCACTGATTACTTTTGGCATGTAGGAAAGCAAGCAGCCACTCTAAACCCCACTTTTATCGTTTGTAAGATTTTGTAAGCAGAATGAACCCTAACAGAATATTGTTTAAAGGAAAATACACAGTTGTATTTTGAATCTCAACTTTGCCACTAGAACTAGTTATAGAATTGTAACAAGTATACCTTTTCACATGCTAAAATAAAAGCTGACTTATAGGTGGCTGTAAGATCACCCAACTACATTTCCAGCAGGTCATTGACAGGGAGCTGCCAGAAACTCAGGGCTGACTCAGAACAAGATGCGGGATCTCATTGCTGATGTCAGATGGATCATAGCTGAAAGCAAATAATACCAGAGAGATGGTCAATTGTGTTTCATTAACTATACAAATGCATTTGACTGTGTGGTCCATAACAAGCTATGGGTAGCCTAGAGAAGAATAAGAATCCCAGAATACTTAACTGTGCTCATTCAGAATCTGTACTTGGATAAAGAAGTTGTTGGGTGAAAAGAACAAGGGAGGGCTACTTGGTTTTATTCAAGAAAGGTGTGAATCAAGGTTGTATCCTCTTACTTATTCAATCTGTGTGCTGAGTGAATAATCAGAGAAACCGTCTCACATAAAGAAGAAAAATGCAGCATCACAGCGAAAGAAAGGCTTATTAACAACCTTTGGCATGAAGATGACCGATCTTGCGTGCTGGAAGTGAGAAGGACGTGAAGCACTCACTGATGAAGATCAAGGATTGCAGCCTTCAGTCTGGATTACAACTCGGTGCAAAGAAAACAAAAGTCCTCACACTTGGACCAATGGAGCGCACAAGCTAAACGGAGAAAAGACTGAAGTTGTCAAGGCTATCATCTTGATCGGACCCACAAACAATGCTCATGGGAGCAAGAGGCAACAGATAAACTCTGCATTTCATTAGGTAAATCTGCTTCCCAGGAGCTCTTACAAGTGTTGAACGACCAGGATATTTCTTTGAGGCCTAGGGTGAACCTGAACCAAGCCATGGTGTTTTCAATTGCTTTACATGTATGTAACATTTGGACATTGGGTGAGGAAAATCAAAGAAGAATCGATGCATTTGAATTGTGATATGGCGAGGAAGAATATTAAAATACCATGAGATACCAAAAGAGCAAACCTGTCTCGAAGTCCTGCCAGAACACTCCTGAGAGGCAGGGATGGGAGACTTGGAAGAAGACAGAACACTCCTGAGAGGCAGGGATGGGAGACTTGGAAGAAGACAGAACACTCCTGAGAGGCTGGGATGGGGGACTTCCTCTCATGTCCTTTGGGTATGTTGTCAGAAGAGACTGGCCCCTGGAAAAAGACAGTATGCTTGCTAAAGTAGAGGGGCAGCAAAAAAAGAGGAAGACCCTTGGTTGACGGATAGACGATGTGGCTCTGACATACGCAAACTTGTGAGAATGGCACAGCACTGGACACTGGTACACCCTGTCATATGAGTCAGAACTGATGACCGCACCTAAAAGCCTCATAGTATTATTCTGAGAATTAAATGAAATAAATATTTCGTGAACTTACAAAATACTTAGGATATTAAAGCTTGGTGTATTTTCAGAGTAATAGTAATAATAATGGCATTATCATTACCTAAGCTCCCTATCTGGTTTAAAAGTTAATGATTCCAGGATGAGATATGTAATAGCATCATCAATCTTTAAAATCAACATGGCTCTAATAAATTGTCAGCCTATCACTAGAACTTGGTCTCCTGAGGGTGATTGCTCAATTTTATACTATTGGTTCTTACCATAAGAAATCTAGAGGGAATTCAAAGTGCACTTGAATGTTACCCAATGTTAACTATTTTAGAAAAGCAAATACAAAAGAGATTACCCAGAATAGCAGCTATCATAATGTTCTTAGAATTGGTGTTGGCGCTAGATAGCACAGCACATTTATTGAATCACACTAAAACTAAAGGCAGATGTGAGGTGGAAACTTTACAAACATAAAAACACCCAAATCCCTACCATTGAGTGGATTCTAACATATAGCCACCCTCTAAGACAAGATAGAAGTGTCCCTATGATTCCTGAGACTGTGAACTCTTATGTCATCTTTCCCAGGAGGTTCCAAATTACTGACCCAACCATCTACAACCCAACAGGGAACCCACAGAGCCGCCAGTTCTTATAACAATGAGAACTCTAAGCATTGCAAATTGCCAAGATCTTTGTTATTAAGCTTTCTCACTGGCAAGGTTTAATGACATTATAAAGTCATAAAGTCATCAGCACTAAATAATACATGTAATGAGTTTCTGGTCTTAGTAAAATCTATAGTTAATATATGGTGATTTTTATCATCCTTTTCTTTGCTAACTGAAATAATATGCAAGCAATCTGTATATACTCACAAAGTCTTGGGAAAAAAAACTATTATTGCTACCACCATAACCAATGCATGAGTGTTGTGTGAAAATATTAATCAGCAAAGGAAATATGGATGGGGACATTGAAAATGTAGTAGAAAAAATAGAATTAGAGGATATTGGACTTTTTCAATAAAATTTTAAAAGCTCCCTCATACATATTAAGACAAGAGGGAGAAAACATTAAGGTTAGCAAATAGAACTAGAAGTCAATTTGACCCATTCACGAAAAGTTTTACAACTTATGCAGACTGTGAGTGGAGTCAGGAGAGAAATAAGAGAGAAAAAATCTCCAGATTGACTTCAAGGAAGGACTGAGATGAACATAAAGAGGAGCCAGAAACATCGGGCCTCTTTCCAAGGCCTCCCTCAATGCAAGAACACTGTATTCTAATAATCTGGCGTTCTGCGATGCCCACCTTCCTTATATGATCACTGAAGACAAAATGGGTGCATCAGAAAAAATGGTGAAGAAAACTGATGGTACCTGGCTATTAGAAGAAATAAAGTCTGAGGTCTTAAAAGCTTAAAGTTCAACAAGTGGCCATCCAGCAGGGAAGCAAAAAAGCCCACATGGAAGAAGCAAACCAGCCTGTGTGATCACGAGGTGTCAACAGGATCGGGTATCAGAAGATCCCAAACAAAAAATCCTATCAATGCTTATGAGGGTCAGAGTAGAGATAAAGCCCATCTGTAGACAGTTGGACATCCCCTCACAGAAGGGTCACCAGGAAGAGATGAGACAGTATATGAGTCAGGAAGGGTACAGTATAGCACCAAAGAAACACACAACACTCCTCTAGCTCCTCCCCCGACTCTCATGACACCAGATCTACCTTACAAATCCAGCTAGACCTGAGCAGGTGCATTGTTACAGAGAGAGCTCCAGACACATGGAATCCCGGTCGGATAAACCCCTCAGGAACAGGAATGAGAGAAGTCACACCATGAGGGTAGGGGGAAGGTGGGGGGAGAAGGGGCAGAAAGAGGGAACCAATCACAATGATTGACATTTAACACACACATGCCCCCAAGGGGGATGAACAAACGAAACATGGGTGAGGGAGACAGCAGACAGCGTGAAATATGAGAATAATAATAATTTAAAATCTACCATGGTTTCACGAGGGTTAGAGGGTGGAGTAAGGGAGGGAAAAAAGAGGAGCTGATACCAAGGGCTCAGTATAAAGAGAATGCTTTGAAAATGATGATGGCAACATATGCACAAACATGACTGATACAATCATTTCATTTAATCAGTAAAATGATTAAGGGAGAAAAAAGTCAGAGGGAACCATGAAAAGGTTTGCATTTTTAAAATCACAGATGACGGAATAGAGAGTTATCACGGAAGTAGGATGAAGCAGAGACAAAGGCGCGTCTGCGTGTGGCGGCAGTGCTTTCTGCAGCGAGCACCTCCGTCTACACAGAGGAGACTCACATGAGAATAATCAAACGCAGATCAAGGGAAGGTTAATTGGGGATGGTGTCCTCACGAACCGGCTGAAGAAAACTCTTGGAAGAATCTGTGCTTCAGACAACGAATAATGTTTTGGCAACGAGGAATGACACATAAGGTTAACTTAAGCCTGCTTGCTAGAGAAGCTATTTAGGGACTGCTTATAACTAACCCATCCCCTCCAGAAAAGACCACAAGCCCATTATCTCTGAGTTGATTTTGATTCATAGTGACCCTATAGGACAGAGTAGAACTGCCTCGTAAGACAGTAAATCTAAGGTCATAAATTATTATGGAAACAAACTGCTCACATCTTTACTCTGAAGAGCTCTTTTTGGTTAGCAGCCATGCACTTTGACCACTGCATGACCAGGATTCCTTGCTGCTATCTAGTGTCTTGCAATTACTTTAGTTAACATCAATGTTAAGCAATAAATTCCAAAGTTATAATGCCAAAGCGTTTCACTTGACCCGCTTTCCGAAATTACTGGTTGGAAAAATACAGATGTCAAGGACCTGCAAATGGAGGAAGGTAGATGCCCATCATCCTCTGCTGCTTACCTGACTCCCAAACCTTATCACTAGCCCCACCCTCAACCCCTGTTCAGACCTGGGAATGTCAGAGGTATGCTACCACCTGTGGCCATTCTAAAGGATTGGGAAATTCAATAATAGCAACAACAACAAAAATCAAAATCATTGATAATATATTGTTTCCGTTTCACAAACTGGAACTTAAAAATTTCCATATAATAAATGTGACAAATTAGCTATACTTGAGAATAGTTAAAATATTCTCTAACTCTCCAAATAAATCTGGGTATTATTTACAGAATTCTTTTAAAATAAATAGATGCCCAGAGCCTTTCTACTTGCAGAGAATGATGGTGAACCATAACCTCCTTCTCCTCGAGGAGCCCCTGTTCTGTTCCTGTTCCCTCTTTTTTTTCCTTTCCCTGCCCTCCAATTCCTGGGTAAACCTGTGATCTCATCCACTTTGATAGAAAAGTTTAAGAATCACTGGAATGTGTTCCTTTCACAACAGAAAGACAAATACCTTTAGACGAGTGCGTTGGTGCAGAACCAAAAGTTTCTCACTTCCCACACAGTATTTTAATCAGCAGCAGCTAAAAAGTCTCCCTCTACCCTGTGGTTCTTCAGTTCTGCATCTGTCACTACCTTTGTGTTACTACATTTGTAAATTTCCTCCCTTTGAAAGTCACAATCTGTCCCTCAACAGCCACACCACCCAACAGTTCCCCTGATGAGAATATATACGTTTTGCTATTTTGGTTTCCAGATTAGACACCAGAGAATGCAATACCACTTGCCTGCTTCCCCCTCATGGCGATGGAAAATTGCTACTTTCCTCTCTGTATCAGGAACCATTAGTGTGAAACGTGTTACCCTGCTGCTCGGCTGTAATCTTTATAAAGAGTATCTTTTTTTCCGTAATGATTTATTTCCCAGGAGTTGCCTTCTATAGACAATATCTCAACTAGTTACAATCCATTTTGTGACCCTACATTCATTTTGGATTTTTCTACAAATAACACTTTAAAGACAATCTTACGTTTATAATAACTATTTATTGGTGCTGTGGTCAGGTGTTCTTGTGTGGGATCTGACTCATAGAGATACGATGTACAACAGCGTGAAACACCACCCAGTCCTGCGCCATCTTCACAGTTGTTCTCACGTTTGAGCCCATTGTTGAAGCAACTGAGTCAATCCCTCTTGTTAAGGGTCTTCCTGTCTTTCCCTGACCCTCTATTTTACCAAGCATGGAGTCCTTCACCAGGGACTGGTCTCTCCTTATTCCATCCAAATTATAAGAGATGAAGTCTTGCCATCCTGGCCCCTAAGGAGCATTCTGGCTGTATTTCCTCCAAGACAGATCTCTTTGTTCTTTTGCCAGCCCATGGCACTTCCGATATTCCAATACTCTTCATCAGCACCATACTGCATCGATTTTCCCTCCATCTTCCCTATTCAATGTCCAAATTTCACAGACATATGAGGTGACTGATAATGTCATGTTTTGGCTCAGCTGTACCTTTGTCCTCAGAGTAACATCCTTGCTTTTCAACATTTGAAAGACATGGTATGCGTCAGATCTACCCAATGTAATGTGTCTCTTGACTGTTGCTTCCATGAGCGTTCATTGTAGATTCAAGCAAGGCAAATCCTTGACACTTTCACCATTTTCACCGTTTATCATGATGTAACCTATTGATCCATTTGTGAGGATTTTGGTTTTCTCTACATTGGGTTGTAATCCACACTGAAGGCTGCAATCATTGATCTTAAATTCCTCCTTACTTTCAGCAAGGAAGTTATGCCATCTGCATATCACAGGTTGTTAATAAGACCTCCCTCAAACCCTGATATCACATTGCCCATCTAATCTAGCTTCTATGATTATTTTCTCCGCATACTGATTCAACAAGTATGGTGAAAGGTTACAACCTTTCCTGATTTTGGACCAGGCAAGCTCCCTTGTCCTCTTTGCGCAACACAAGTGCCTCTTCAATAATCTACATAATCTGAATGAGCACAATTAAGTGTTCTGCAGTTCCTAATTTTTTGAAGACTATCCATATTTTGTCAAATGCCTTGGCATAGTCAGTGAAACACAAGGAAACATCTTTTGGTATTCTGTGCTTTCTGCCAAGACTCAATTGATGTCAGCAATGATATCCCTTGTTCCATCTGCTCTTCTGAATCCAGCCTGAACCTTCAGCAGCTCCCTGTTAATGTATTGCAGCAACTTTTTTGGATAATCATCATCAAAATTTTACTTGCATGTGATTTCAATGATATTGTGCTACACCTTGAGCATTCTGTTGGGTCCCCTTTCTGTGAAGTAGTTACAGATATGGATCTCTTCATGTCAGTTGGCCAAATAGCTGTCTTCCAAATTCATGGCATAGACCAGTGAGTGCTTTCAGTGCTTCATCAGCTGGCTGAAACATTTTAATTGATATTCCATCAATTCCTGGAGCCTTGTTATTAGGTAATGCTTTCAATGTAGCTTGAACTTATTTTAATACCATTGGTTCTTGCTCATATGCTACCTTTTAAATGGTTGAATATCAACTAGTTCTTTTGGTACAGTGACTCTGTATATTCTTTCTATCTCCTTCTGATGCTTCCTGCATCATTCAGTATTTTGCACATAGAATCTTTCAAGATTGCAACTCAAGGCTTGAATTTTTTCCTTAGTTATTTCAGCTTAAGAATGCTGAGCACATTCTTTTTTTGGTTATCTAATGCTAGGTCTCTTCACATGTCTTTATAATATTTTACTTTGTCTTCTTGAGCTGCTCTTCGAAATGTTCTGCTTAGCTCTTTGACGTCATCATTTGTTCAATTTGCCTTAGCAACTCTATGGTAAGACCAAGTTTCAGAATCTCTTCTGACATCCATGCTGATCTTTTCTTTCTTTCTTATCTTTTTAATGATCCTTTGCTTTCTTAATGTATGATGTTCTTGAGGTCTCACAGGTCATCAGGTCTCTGTCATTAATGATTCATGCCTCAAATCTTTTCTTGACTTGTGCTACAAATTCGGGTGGGATATACCATACTTAAAATTGTGTTTTAGCTGAAGTGGATTTGGTTTAATATTCTTCAACTTGAACTTATATATGAGCAAATGGTGGTCTGTTCATCAGTTGGAGCTGCCCTGGACACATTTTAGCTGCTGATATCGAGCTTCTCCATCATATCTTCCCACAGCTGCAGTTAATTTGATCTCGTATATTCCATCTGAAGAAGTTCACGTGGATACTCATCTTTTATATTGTTGGAAAAAATGTATTTGCTATGAAGAAATTGTTGCTCTTTCAAAATTCTATCATGAGATCTCTAGCTTCATTTGTGTCACCATGACCCTGATTTCCTGCTACTACTATTCTCTCTTCTATTTCCAACATTTGCTTTCCAATTGCCAATAATTATCAATGCATCACGATCACAAGATTAATAAATTTCAGACTAAAGAATTCTTCAATTTCTTCATCCCTATCTTTCAGGATTAGTGCATAAATCTGAGTATTTGTTGTAATGATTAGAATTCCTTGAATGTGGACATATGTAATTCTATCACAGACAGAACTGTACTTCAAGATAGATCTAAAAATGTCCTTTTTGTTGATGAATGCAACACCATTCCTTTTGATTGCATCATTCCAATGTAGTAAGCCATATGACTTTCTGATTAATTATGGCCAATACCAATCAATTCCAGTTTACTAAAACCTAGCATATCACTCTCTATATGATCCGTTTAAATTTTTATGACTTCCAGTTTTCTTGGTTTCATATTTTGTATATCCCAATTTCTGAGTATTAGTATAAGTTTTTGCAGCTGTTTCTTCTCATTTTGAGTCATGCCCATCAGCAATTGAAGGTCCCTAAGGTTTTACTCCCACTGCCCTTACTCCATGCAGGTCATTATGGTTCAACTTACTTTAAAAAAGTAGCTCTTCTTCAGTCATACCCTGAGTGCCTTCTGACTTGAGGGGTTCCTCGTCTGGCACAATCTCTAAATATGTTGTTTCATTCATTAGATCTTCAGTATCTGAAAATGCTTTCATGCTACGCATGAGGTTTAAATAAGCTAATTTCTCCAAAGCGGACAGGATTCTTTCTATTCTATTCTTAGTTGGGAAGCACTGCTCAAACCTCTGCACTATCAGTGACCCTGCTTGTATTTTAAAATATCACTGGTATCATTTTCAGCATCACAGCAACACACAAGCTACCATAGTATAATAAACCTTCAGAGAGGTGGTATGGTTAGAATCTAATCTAATTTAAATTATATTATATTAATTTAGCACTATATAGCGTTAAAAGGAGACTGACGGAGCCCTGGTGTTGTAGTGGTTACACTATATGCTTTGATTTGCAAGGCGGACAGTTCAAAACCATCATCAGCTCCACTGATGAAAGACAGGGCTTTATATTCCTGCAAAAAGTTACTCCCAGGGGCAGTTCTCCCTTACCCTACAGGATGGCTTAGAGTATGTGGTAGTTACATAATCTGTTGTCAATTTGAGGATTAAGAGTGAAGGAGAGGAGTTTAGTCAATCAGGTGGCAGCTTGGTGACCTCATTTGGAGGTACCAAGGAGATTAATAGCTCCTTTGAGGTGGGACACATGCTCACTCCCTGGGAGACATTGCAGTTGACAAGCCACATGGAGACAGGCACATGTTTAATGTAATTATTTAAAGAATTGACGGCAGCCAGAACCCTGGAACT